>NC_058194.1:23139339-23442370 GCF_907165205.1 Coccinella septempunctata
TCATATTTAACAGCTTGATCAAACGCAACAACGTCATCTAAGAAAAATAATGCACATCAGATGGTTCCACAAGGTTTCAAATGCAGAAGTCTTGCAGCGCGCAAGTTGTAAAACAATTGAGATTCAAGTAACAAGGAGCTCGACTCAGATGGAGCGGTTTCATTCTGAGGATGCAAGACACAATACTCACCAAAATAGCTCTGTATGGCGAATTCACAGAGGGAGCTCGGAAACCAGGAGGCCAGTATAAGCGGTTTAAGGATATACTGCATCAATCCCTGAAATCAGTTAATGCCAATTATAATTGGGAACAACTTGCGTTAGACAGATCATAGTTTAGGCCTTTGGTCCACAGTTATAATGAAGACTCGAGAAGAATACAACGGTGACTATCTATGTCCGGATTGTGAAAGGATATTTTTTTTGAGTCTTTTTGTAGATTTATTTTCGGTAACGGGATAGAGAATGAACTGTTCGATGGCGTTTGCCTGGTACATCAAAGCAATGTTTTCGATAATTATATCCTGGTTTCGGAAGTACCACGGAACTTAATCAAACGGTTTTCAACTTGAAACTGAATCCGATGTAGACAACTTCATTAGTGCAGGAGTTTCGGCGGTTTCCGTACCAGGAAATGTCGGACCCTACCCCAGTTAATAAAAAAAAAGTGGATTCATTCTTATATTGCATTTATACCACACTGTTGAGGTGTGTTATTCTTGTTACTAGTGGGATCATCCATCTTGTGAATGATGACCTATACGTGTCTATGATTCTGATTCAAAGTCTTTTTTCGTCCATGTTTTATGCGTTTCTACATCATAGACAGTTGACATCATATAAAAGAGAATATTTTCTTGTAATGAAAACTTTTGTCTACGAAAGCAAAGCTATCTTCAGCAGGAGGAGATACAGACTATTTATTTTCTTGCTTCTGCTGTTTGAATGAAAATTTTTCATTACTCACAGATTATTGAATCTAAGCAAATAATTGTGAACATGTAAATCAAACTAATTAGTGCATAAAAATATGCATAGCCTGGTAGCTCAAAAATCATTTATTTATGCAATCAATATCTAATGTGAAGAAACAGTATTCTTTGGACTGGGTTCAGCAAAGTGAAAAATGAGATTGTAGATCTTTGATCGAGACATCTAACAACACAAAGTCATAGAAATACCAAACGACAAAGTTTTGATAGCTCCCCCAGGGTGCATAGAACTGGACCAAGTTATTTGACAATATACTTTTATTCAGTTTATAATCAAAACGTAGATGTATAATTCACCACGTAAAGGTTTGAAGTTTTTTAAAAAGAAATAGAATAGAAACGCTTTATGTTCTTCGTGGACTTGGGTAAAACTATATAACTATTGTAATAATTCACATTGCAAATCATTCACCTTATTCTCATTCTATGTTTCACCCAGTTTCCAATGTAAACACGCCATTCAACTTCTAAACACGTTATTTTCGAACACTGATCGTGTGCAGAAGTGAAAATTCTGCAATATATCACCGCAGCCCCCTTTCGTTCGATAATAAATGAATACTGAATGGAGTGCACAGGTTCGAGAGAATACCGAAGAGGATAAATGAATTCTTCCATTCGGAAGTAATCTACCACACCTACCCATGAATATTTCCGCAGGAATATATGCTATCCTGTTGGAAAAAACGCCCACGTAAAAATCGACACTTTAACTGGCCACTTTATATTCAGTGGTCGTTTTCGGATATCGCCTGGTGGTAGACCTCGTGCAACAAATCTTACCTTATCGCGTCCAGACTGCGCTGCCGCAAACGTCCCGCTTTTTTTGTGGGCTCTGGAACATAACTCTATGCTGGTATGTTTATTTAACCCTAATGGACGCATACAGCATCCAGGAATACTGTGCTGTTTGAATCTACACCATTTCCAAATGTATTTCAGAAATCGTCAATTTTATTTCAGAAATCGTCAATTGTATTTCAGATTAGTCAATTCGATTTCAGAAAGCGTCAATTGTATTTCAGATTAGTCAATTCGATTTCAGAAAGTGTCAATTGTATTTCAGATTAGTCAATTCAATTTCAGAAAGCATCAATTGTATTTCAGATTAGTCAATTCAATTTCAGAAAATATCAATTGCATTTCAGAAAACATCACTTGTAATTCAGATCAGTCAATTTAATTTCAGAAATCGTCAATTGTATTTCGGAAATCCTAATTCGAAATTACACACATTTCATATAGGTTACAGAAATGGTTATTGGAAATACGGTTTATTCTCTTGAATCCTGAGATCAGACTGAAAGTGAGATAACTGTGATATTTGGAAATTCGGTTTAATGTAATGTAAAAAACATTACTGAAGTTCTTTGAAAAACCGTTAGATCTTTTTTTGGAAGACATTTTAGGGGTTCGTGATTTCGTGAATGAGTCATATGGAGCATGGAGGGATTGCTTCTGGTAGTTATTGATGGTAATCTTCACAAATTGAACGAAGAAACGAACGAATAATAAGATTAAAGCAGTTCCTACATTCAATCATGAACACAATTATTGAAAAGAGAAATAACGCAACAGTATAGGCCTTCTTCAGCTGCTCGCGTAACGCGTGAATTCAGTATCATTGACATCAGATTCCATGAGTTCAGTGTTTTAACAGTGATTGCGGGAATTTGGACAAAATGTATCTCTTTTTTCAAATCTTCATTGAAAGCTTGCCAACGTTCTGAAGAAAATTTCTCTTTTTCAACTCACACTTTTTCACATTTCTATGTAATTTGAATGATATTCGTACTTTCTGAATCATAAATGACCGTTTCTGAAATACATATACTTCAATCTGAATTACAATTGACGATTTCTGAAATTCAATTGACTAATCTGAATTACATTTGATGTTTTCTGAAATTGAATTGACTAATCTGAAATACAATTGACGCTTTCTGAAATTGAATTGACTAATCTGAAATACAATTGACGCTTTCTGAAATCGAATTGACTAATCTGAAATACAGTTGACGATTTCTGAAATACACTTGGAAAAGGTGTAGAGTGTATCTGTCGCGTGTATAGTATAACTTAGACCCTATCACACTCCTTGACATATTGATATAAAAATTTCTTTATCCTCTTTTCATTTCGAAATGATATCTGAAACAAAGAAACAGAGCAGCAAACGAGGAAGAAATGTGAATAATAAAGCAATCATAAAAACCTATTCGAAGACTTTATAATGAATGAAGAAAAAAATAAATAATCATAGGTACATAACTTGTCCTTCAATTACACTGGGAGGAACATCATCTCTGCGTCAAAAATCTTCCGCTGATCTTGGTGGAGGATCAACCTCGTCGTTAGAAATGCCTTCAGTAGGTACTCAAATTAATAATAGCCAAATCTTGCTCTTTTTTGACTGGGATGGTCTTTCGACCAGGTTTAGTCTTCCAAGTGATGTTTCCTCTGTTCTTCAGTTGTTCGAGGAACGCTAAGGACCCTTATGTTGGGGAATCATCTACCATAGATATACCAGTGGTTATTCAGTAGAAAATTGATAAAATGAGAAAAAAATTCAAAAAACCTCTGACACTTTATTGAAAATAAGAGAAACACTTTATCTCCGGATGACTGAACAAATCTTTTCTTTCGTCCCATTATCGGTATCGATTCTTCGACACGGTTCACTCAATTTCTTCCATCCATTTAATAATTTATAGTTTGCTGTTGTGTATGACTGAAAATTAAAACAACTGGCAATATGTACGCAGTATGACTATTGAATGTAGAACCCTAAACAGATCCTTACTCCACATTTCATTGAAATAAATCCAACTTCGTTTAATGGTAATTTGGTAATTTTTGTCAAATGGCTCATTCCCATGAGTTGTGCCTTCGAACTACGATAATTTGGCTATATGGAGTTATCAAATGTAAACAGCCACTATGATTAGTATTTAGATCATTCACTACCGACCATAACATTTGGTGCTGTTATCGAAACGACGATAACATTGTCGAAGGCTGGTGAGGCATAATTTCCCCTCAGATCGTGTATGGGACCTCTCAATATACTGCTACAACGTGGTCGGAATAATGATGAAGATACGTTTATTGGGGAAAAACGAACAACGATCTGTTATGTCCAGAGTGGTCACTTGATTTAGATGACACTGAGGGCGCTCAGGATTGTTTTTCGATTGTGTTGTGTTTTCTGATTCAGTGGTTTTCCGTGGAATGCTATATTGATTGATAAACTTTGCCAATTATATTTGTCACGCGAATTTTCACGCTTCAATTGATTGCGAATAAATTTTTAAAGCTTGATAGGTAGGCATTGGCATATATGGACCTAAACTGAGGATCTCTAAAGCCCTGTGAGGTGAACCTTCTTTTTTACAGACCGAGACAATGACTGTTTATGTCTCAGGAGTGTCTTAAAATGAACCTCAAAGGTGCGCATATTTATATCACCACGGACAGCCAGGCCACGCTGAGGTCTCTGAAATCACACTGCCCTAGATCTCTGCTGACATAGGAGTGCCGTAATACCAGAGACTGGCCAGAGACAACAAAGTGACTCTACTATGGTACCAGGGCACTGTGGTGTTGAAGGAAACGAGAAAGCCGATGAACTTGCAAAAAGAGCATCAAGGTAAATACGTGCTGGACCTGAGCCTTTTTGTGGGCTTGGAAAATACCAATACAAGGCAGCCGTCCAACAATGGGAGTTTAACAACAGATTAAAAATCTGGAGAAACACTCCTGGATTTACTCAGTTAAAGAAATTCGTAATGATTTCACCGTCCTACACCAGAAAACTGCTAAAGCTGTCACGAGCTGAGCTTCGGGTGATGGTTTGACTGCTGACAGGGCACTGTCGGTACAAATATTTTTTGTACCGTATGGAAAAGTCAGCAGATAAGATTTGTAGACTCTGTGGATCAGAAGCAGAAACAGCTGAATACATGGTATGCAAGTGTCCAGAGCTGGCGGGCCTAAGAACTACTCATATGGGGAAACCGGTCCTGGATACTCATGAGGTAACGGCTAAGGCCTCTAAGGATGTTGTCAGCTTTATCAACACCATTGACGACCTCCTTGGGTTCCCATAAATGAGTAGGGTATAGAACAAATGATCTACATGGTCGCAGTTCCCGAAAAGCTAATAGTGCTACAACGACCCCGGTTCAAATAATAATAATAATAATCATAGGTTGACAATGTGTGTATATTTCGTTATCGAGAGGATGTCTTTCGATTATTTTCCATTCAGATATTATTATTTGAACCGGAGTCCCTGTAGCTTTATTAGCCTTTCGGGAACCCAAGGAGGTCGTCAATGGTGTTGATAAAACCGATAACATCTTTAGAGGCCTTGGCCATTACCTCGTGAGTATCCAGGACCCATATGAGTGGTTCTTAGGTCCGCCAGCTTTGGACACTTGCATACCATGTGTTCAGCTGTTTCTGCTTCTGATCCACAGAGCCTATCTCATCTGCTGACTTAGCGGTACGGTGCAAATGGTATTTCCCAGCCCACAGAAAGACTCAGATCCAAAAGGTGTTAACCTTGATGCTCTTTCATCGGCTTTTTCATTTCCTTCAACACCACAATGCTCTGGTACCCATACTAGGGTCACTTTATTGCCTCTGGCCAGTTGCTTTATGGTATAACGACATTCCCATGTCATCAGATTCCCTAGCAGTGTGATTCCAGGACCTCAGCAGGGCCTGGCTGTCCGTGATGATATATAGATATGCGTCCCTTTGAGGTTCATTTCCAGACACTCCTGAGGGAATACGTAAACAGCCAGTGTTGCGGTCTGTGCAATAGAGGGTTCACTTCCCAGGGCAGTTGCCAAACTTTTCCACCAAAAATGTAATTTCTCAGTTGACAGGGGTACAAATGGCCTAGAAGTATTAACTGGAATAATTTAACCTTGATTCATGTCTGGGAGATTCCTAAAAATATCGGAATCGTAATATCAAGAATTTGATAAAACCCAATCCTAGTTTTTTAACTCATCTATCCAAAGACCACTGGAGAGCTGACGAAAGTTGACATCGAAGTGTGATAGGTATGGAAAGTCGTAAGTCTCTCTTTACACTTTGAGGTGAAATAGCAAAACAAGATCAGTGAGTCGTAGACTCTTATATAAAGTGGAGAATATTGCTCCTATTTACTTTGATCGCACTGAAAAGCGAATGCTCCCGTTAATTGCCCTAAATGATCCATACCCTGAATCGATTTTCCCCGAACTGCACACTCCATCTAGTATATCTGAGGGAGTCCCACTTCAAATCGTCTGGAGTACACGACCCGAAAATGAAATCGATCTCGATTAACATCTGACATGCACGAAAGTGGGTCGAATTTCGAAATCCCCCGAGGAAATAAGGATACAGTCAGTTTGGTCACAATTCAATTATAGACAGCCGTGAGAGTGACGTCCTTCTATTTCCCGTCGAATCAAGCCGAACGTCAGGCTCTTGTCACTTCGAAATCCCGCGTGCATACAGGTAGTAAATTCGTCGAGTCTGCACAGTCAGTCACGTTCTATCAAAATTGGAGCGCTAACGAGAGTTTAATAACGGTACTTAATTAGGTTGCCCGCTAAACTGAAGGGTTATGACAAGAATTAGGCGGGGGAATCAACCTATTTCTAGCGCACCCCCGAGCCCTGGAACGTCTCACAAGACGGGAACGCAATTCGTTCAAATTTGTTTTGCTAATCGACGAAAGTCAACTTGAAATGGAGATCGTTCTCCCTTTCGTTTCCTAGCTTCTCTTTGTGGCCCCCCCGTAATTATCTCCCTATCGTCGAGGACTGCGTTCGTTCTCTCACAGGTTGGAGAATTCCGATGAGAATTCGTTCGAATCATTACCTCCGTTTTCTTCGTGTAAGGCCTGTTCAATTACGTTTCATTGATTAAAAGATTTCCGCTGTTCAAGATTCCGAATAAAATCAGGATATGATAACGACACAAACAACTGAACAGAGACGATGAAGAGCTCTTATAACAACTAAGAATATATCTCCAATAATTTTTCAGTGATCCCCACTTGACACAACTGAAATACTCACGAGAATGACGCGAAAGCATAGAAGTATTTCTTTTTTTCTCAACTTTTCCAAAATCTGTTAGTTTTTCTGTAGTAGGTATCCCGTGATCTTACTTCTTCAAAATCTCTTTGGTCCTTCTTCTAAGTCCGAGTCCATTCCAGATCACTTTCCTCCTCTTCACTGACTATCTTTCCCGAAGTACTTTTTCTCCCCGATCCTTCTCTCCCACGTTATGGGTGGTTCCAGACGCTCCTAGACAAAAATTTCCAGACTTCGCAACTGAATAACATGAATCAACTCCTTCAGCTCTTATCATACAAACCTATTACCTTCCTGTCTCAAACACTCTAAAGGGTCTAAATTATAATATATCCTTATAAAACGGAAGTTTTCTCAACAACTTCTGTATGCAACAATGTAAAATCGACCGGTAAATTGTCCAAATTAGCCACATTATTTCATAATTCCGTTCTCCCGCCCACATTTTTTTTTGAAAAGAAATCACCATTCACCCCATTTTCGTTCCACGCTCGACCCGACTACCTCACAAGATTAAGGTTGTTTGAACTGTCCACCTTCGAGGACCGGCGTACCAGGGGTGACATGTTGGTGACGTTTAGAGCGGTGCACAATTTTTTTGGCGTGGATCTTCGGCACTTGTTCGCGTTGAATAATAATAGTCTTCGTGGCCACAACTACAGGTTGGCCAAGGAGCCATTCAGGACCACTTGCCGGATGAATTTTCTCTCCAACAGAGTCTTCAATGTTTGGAATCATGTGCCGGGAGGTGGTAGGTGCAACATCTGTGAACGGGTTTAAAAACGGGTATGATCGGTGGATGGAGAGATTTTCCTGTGCGGGTTGAGAGTTAATTGTTTTTTTGTTTTTTTTTTTCTTTCTTTCTCACTTTAGTTTCATCATATTTAGGTGTAGGCTACTAGTTTATAAGCAGAATACTTTTTTTTCGCTGTTTTTTGAGTGTATAGGTGTTTAGCTCCACTTTTATTGTAATATAATAATAATAATAATAATAATAATAATAAATTTTTACGCAACTATTCATTCACATACTGTATGAAAAGAAATTTGAATGAAAATCGTGGGCAAGATACTGTTATGGTTTACGTTACCCCAATATAATATTGTTTAGTTCAGTTTGTTCAATGAGTATTAGTAATTAGAAGAAATTTTTGTTAATTTACAAGACATGTATTCATCATATATTGATAAATTGTCAATAAATGGTTGAAAGTTTTTTTAATTTCTCGTTTTTTCGAATACTGAATAACCACTTCGAATAAGTTTGGATGAAAGCTTTATTATTCATTTTTTTCTCGTTTTCTGCTCTGTTTCTTTGTTTCAGATATATTATTTTGAAATGGGAGGGGGATAAGGCAATGGATAGGAAGCCCTTCAGTATTAAAACTTTATTCTGTGAACAAATTTGACATCACTACACTACTCACGCTCGCTTCGCTCGAGTCCGCAAGGCCCTACAGACCCCCAATAATTGTGATACCACCTCCTATTTTCTACCTAATATATGTTCCTTATTCTTTTATACTATATTAAAATAGTAAGCCCGTATATCTACATTTATTAGTAGATTACTGATTACTGATTGCTGGGTGTGTTGGACGGATAAACCAAACCTGCCACTGTGGCCAAGCTGTATATTGTAGCACACAGGCAAGCTCGTAGAACTAGATCTCTCCCTCTAGTACCATCCTGCTCAAGATGGAGATGATGTCGCAGAGGGAGTGATTCTTGAGTTCCTCTATGACCATCTTCGGAGAACCGAATACTCCATATCTGACCCTGTCTGCCGCCGGGCAGTCACAGAAGGTAAGGTTTCGTCCTCCTCTAAACAGAGTCTGCAGAGCGGGTCATTGACGATGCTAAGATTTTTAAGATGGGCTCTGAGTCTACAATGCCCTGTGAAAGCCGCCATTATAGATCTGAAATTTGTTCTTGAAAATCCTAGCCAACGACTGGGAAGCACTGAAAGAGCCCTGTGCGAGTGACGCAGTCCAGGACGGTTGCACCAATACTCCAAGACCTTTTGCCTTATCCAGCTGTTGTTCCGTTTCCTGATTAAGGAATTAGAAATTCCTATACTCGGTTCTGGTCCAATAAGTGCTGATGTTGCGCCTTCTCTATCTAGAGCATTCGATACTTCGTTGCCTCTAAAGCCAGAGTGTCCAGGTACCCAAATCAGTTACAGTCTGTTTAAACTTCCCAATTTGGAGAGTTTAGATCTCCATTCAAATACCTGTGCCGAGTTGCATTTGTCTGCTGCGAAAGATTTAATCGCAGCTTGACTATCCGTTAGGATTTTTATTGACCTACCCGCCCAACCAATGTTAAGCAAATAATATTAGTAGATTAGTATAAGCCGTAGATCTACCTTTATTTGTAGATTAGTATGGCCAGGAGATACGCCTATGCGGACAGAGAAATCTTTATTGGTAGATCAGTATAGCCAAGAGATCCACGTTTTGAGTAGCTATGCTGAGAAATTCGGCTATGTTGACAGCTCGGGCTTTGATTATGGATTAAAAGAATAAGTTACCTTTTACTTTTATAAGCCTGAAAGATATTTTAAAAGCATTCGAAAATATTCAAAACGCAAATGAGTTATAATTATTTTACGTATTCGTTTTCTGAGGTTTCTGATGGAAACGGCAGAGAAAATTATCCAAAGGATGAGATATTTAATTAATTCGAACGATCCTACTGCCTCATGGTAATTAGCGTACATTCATCTCAGCAAATAATTCAACCCGAAACTGGAACATGTTTGATCAAATGAAAAAACTCATTCCACGTCACGTTTCCCTCAGAGGTGACTTTCCCGTCCGAATCAGACAGAGATCCATGGGGATAGATAAATGCAAAATTCAGGATGTCCTTTAATCGGGACCCAAAACGGCTTGATAAATTTATTCGAGAGTTGGATAGAGTGGCCCGGTGTGTTAACAGCAGGGCGGACGTTAATTGAAGTAAATAGCGAGACATCTGCCGAACGGGGGCATGAACCGCATTGTGCCGTCGAAACCGCGAAAGGTAAATTAGATTGGATGACTTCGACCTGCCTTCTCCCGTGCTTTAGGAAATGTGTCAAAAAGTATCGGGAATCGGTCTAGGAAATATATGTTTATTCGAAATTTCATCGACTTCATAGTAAATGCAGCAAATTATCCTCTTTCGACTTCAATCGAGCAGCAATATGTTTTGCGGCAGCCATTCATTGGCGACAATTTTATGTTATCCAGAATCGTCAACGATTCTTTGAAATGCATGGCATTGACCGAATGGATTGGCCTGCTGCATCTTCAGACCAAAATTGTATAGCACATATCTGGTCTGCAATGTCACAGCAATTATGCCGCTTTCCTGACCCACTACTTACATTGTAACGTATCGCCAATGTTTTGACGGCTATTTGGCAAAATATTCCTCAAACTTTCATTGATAACCTCAATGACACAACGCCGAATAGAGTGGGAATATTACGAAGAACTAGAGGAAGCCCCACCTGATATTACACCTTGATTTCAAAATGTCTGAAACCTGTAGACTTTCTTAAACCTGTAGAATCTACCAGGTAGAATATTAATTATTTTCATTTCTCTACAATGTTTTGACTCTAAAATTCTAAGAAAAAATTGCGACATGATTCATTTATAATTGATTCACCATCACCATAGACCTCTCTAGAATTAACTTCAAATATGCAACAAAATTACCTATTATACAATAGGATGAAAAGATGGAAGAGTCGCTCAGTGAAGGCAATTATTACAAAAAACAGCATTGGAGGAGCCCCTAAAGGATGAACAAGGATTTTATTTTTTTTAATCGACAAACAAGCTAAGGCGTGCTTCAACACAATTTTTATTAAATAGGGAAGAATCTTATAAGCGAAGCAGAGTAAAATTGATGGAACCAGATGGAATTGATTTGGTGTAACAATACCATAGATGTTCGAATAAACTGAATCAAACAAGCTATGAAAGTTATTCAGACATTATGTCATTTTGTGAAGAAGATATTTAATTATGTTCGGTACTATGTTGAAAGGTCCGGAAACGTCCTAATATCGTGGAAACCTGATGTAAATCTCAAAAGGTAATCACGGATTGCAGAAGAAGACTTCCGAACGAGCGATTACTACTCCACCTTAATTTCCTTCGGAAACCCTGGTGCATTTCGGTATGTTATAGTCAGTAAGTGGTGTAGAGATTTATTGCCCCATTAGGTTTGTGCAAGGGGACTTAGTAACTTCTCTCAGCCGACTAGACGAATGGCAAATCATAGATGCTGTTATCGCCTTCGGTCTAGTTGGGGAGATACGTTTCATTCCAGATAATTCAATTACAGGATCCTACCCCTCGATGTAATTTCGCGAGGACATTTTTACTATCTGAAATTTAATTTGTGGAAGTATCTTGAGTGGACAGGGACTTGAGAGTTTAGCGAAGGACACTGCCAGACATAGAGGGTTCTAGTTTATTGGATCAGTATATCGCGTATGTCTTAAGCTATATCATTAGGTCCGGAAGATACTAGTCGTGCAGACAAGAATACATAAGGATTGATGTCGATTGGGTAGTATTCAGCTTTAAAAAATTGCGAGCATTTTGATCGTAACACCTTGCTCAGCTAATTTTCAGGGTATTGTTTGGGAGGTGGACAACTCTGGCAACGTCATGGAAGTTTTCTTCTATCTATGAAGCGAAACGTCGAGGCTGAACCCAAGTCATGTAGCTCTTCCGCGTGTTGAAAACAACAAGACTAGAAGATACTCTGGTGGATTGTAATTAACCCATCAAGGTTACTACAAGTGATCAAAATGTGTTCAGTAGTTCAACTTGTGCTTCTGCACTACC
The DNA here is from genome assembly GCF_907165205.1 of Coccinella septempunctata. NCBI lineage: Eukaryota > Metazoa > Arthropoda > Insecta > Coleoptera > Coccinellidae > Coccinella > Coccinella septempunctata. Next base: position 23,151,286 of record NC_058194.1, read on the forward strand.
TACACGCGGACCATCGAGACTAGGTGGACAGGAAAGGACTAAGAATCAGAGGTCTAACTAAGGAAGTTTGTTCTGTGGTAGAAGGTCAAAGCCTCAAAGGACACAGATAGGATAAGTTATTTTTTCCCACTCTCACTCACTAAATAAGAACTGAGGAAAATGACAGGTCTTCTCACAGGACACTGTCCTGTCAATTAACACCTGTGGAACATGGAAAATGTTCCCCTCAACCTGCTTCGCGATCATGAGGCTGTCCAGATAAAAAAGCTACGTCATCTTGGCTCGTGGATCTCAAAACCATAACATGTGGAGGATGTAGCTCCGAGGAAGGTATTGAGACTTTGCTGCCTGATAGAGCTGAACTGCGCTAGGTTGCACATGTATCTGTAGGTCAAGGTGTTTGCGAGGTTTTCATGACCTTATGGCCTCTTTTTATAGTAGGTACCTACCTATATTTTAATCAATCTGGTCTTGACGGATGTTCGTCTAGGTAATGATGAGAACCGAAAGCCAGGAACATGTACCTAGGGTTGACTTGTTTTAGGGTTTCGTCAGTCAAGTTCCTTCATTTCACATTCCGTTCATGGTACCAGACGCATAGGTTTTCCTGGGTGCCAAATATAAAGAAATCCATGATTATTCTCGAGGAAAGAAAAGTAGCTGACTTACCCTTCGAATGTTGGTGTGGGGAGAACAGGGTCAACACTATAATGAAAACTACATGACGCCAACATCTCTTTCCGATAGTAGCTTGGTCTGCGTTAGGAGAAGCATATTTTTTTAATGGCCGCACAGATCTTATTTTTTCACCGTCCAGGGTATGAGATGCAGAGGTTTTCTTGGTCGATCAACATACAGAAGTCCTTGAAAATAATATCATTAAAAAAGGGAGGTAATTAACTTTTTCTGCCTTCAGCAACAAGAATTTTGGTCAAATTTTTTTCTTTATTCTTTCTTGGACTCCTTTAATGTAAAGATATCTTGTGGGGATCTGCCTGATACTTAGTTTAAACATTATATCTTGCCTCGCATTAGCCGCATCATTTCCTAGAATGAATAACTTTCGATATTGCAAATTTGACTTCAACCACAGGGCCAAAGTTCATCCTATTCGGATTTGCGCTGAAAAAAGGCCGTTAGTAAATCACGCGGAGTGGAGGCAAGTTCTTACCTTGACGCTAACTTCCCGCCCTCCGTACTTCCCAAGCGTACGAAAGGGAAATGAACAAGCAGAAAAGCGGTCTTCTTGGTAAGTAACACCGAACCCTCGACGGGGGCGTCTGATTTATCGGTGCATTAGTTTCTCGCAAGTGGCGGCATCTCACGGCTCCGAAAGACAAACTCCCGAATCATCGCTCAGGAATGACTGCCGTCCGGGAAAATTCAATTAGCCGGCTGAGAATTGAAGCAGTAAATTCGTCGGCGACAATCGACAAACAAAAGTGCGAATTTATGTGGAGTGAGGGGTTGGAGGCTTGGCTGAGGCCCAGATGTCTGGAGAAATTACCGTATACATACTTCTAGGATGGGAGGGCAGACGGTGGTTGCGCCTGGAAGATGCTGGAAAGCGTGATGCATTGAATTTTTTATCGTTGTCGCTCTCCTGTTGATTTTGTGGAATTCCGAGGAATTATGAGGACTGTAGGTTTCTTTGTTGTTTTATTAGATCGAGCTTTGCAAAAATGAACTCAATGAATTCACGGATATTCAAGGATATTGTAGATTTGGCCTAGGAATCTATGTGAGTCGCCTTTCTCTCTGTGACCATCCCTACTTTTGAGCATCTCTCAACCAAGACTGAATGCAGGCCATTGAGCCTATTGTTTTCACCGAATAAATTGGGAATAGACTGGGACCTAAAGCCAGAATGCTGAGAGCAACGGGAAAGGATCTCAATAGCCTTAGGGATGAAGGTTGTGAGGTTCCTGCACCTGGGTATACTTTCCTCAAACTAAGTCGCTGCAGGTGCTCATCAGTTTCATTTGTTTTCCAACCCAATCAATGGAAGGCATAGTCAGTATGCCCCATGATCTTTTAATGCTCATTGATCAGATGGCCTATCAAAACAACAGTCATTAAAGTCATTTGGTTCCACTCAAGAACCAAACACTTGTCCATCTTTAACCATTATGACTTTAATCTCAACTTCTTGCCATTTGCAGGATAATCTGAAAAGGATGATCAACTTGTTGTAATTTATTTTATTGATGTATCATACTTTGGAATCTCCAGTAAAGCCATAATTTATTTTATTTATGGTATCATTCTTTGGAGTGTCCAGTAAAGCCATAAATGCTCTACAGTTATATTTTTCTTATCGAAAATGCAATCAACTTTTCTAGGACATTATGCCATCTTGTGCACGAGCCTACTGGTACAATAAATTATTTTCTCGTTTCCTAAATAAGGGTTATGGTCAAGATTCAAGCTTGTTTTTGTTAACTGAACTTTTACAGTTCAGATTAGTTTTGGACATTCAGTTGTCAGCCTATAAGCTCCTCATATTCTCACTTATCGAGATAAGATAACACATAAATCACAGAAGGTGAGGAAAACAGAATTCTATCAATCTAAACCTACTCAAAGAATCCTTAGGTCTTCAATTCAATAAGATGAGCAATCCTGAATTTTCAGCATCTACTAAATCATGAGGAAAACGAAAGGGTTATATTCAGTATACATAAATATGAGATGAATGAAATTGCTGCTTATGCAGTCTGGTGCACTGCGCCAAAATCATAAGATACATGAACGTATTTCTCTTGTTTGAAAATAAAGCAGAAGTTCGAATCTCATCTTCATAATATTAATAAATTCCCATAGTTATCGTGGAATTGTATGATGAAATATGCATTTTATTTTTCAGAGAACTCCAAGGGGAAAAGCTATTCTACTAGTCGTTTCTTTGGCTGGAATAAAAGTATGCAGTCCAGACAGCAAGGTCAGTACAGATATGAATTCGCCACTATCAATCGAGTGGCACCATATATTTTTACCTTTTAACTCATTATTGGAATAATCTTATATGCCACCAGGTTGTTATATTCAGCAATATGACTTTATCCTTTCAGAAGAGGAGCATAAAAAATTAAGAATCAAAGTTGTAAGCATAAAAATCTCAACGAAAATAAAATTCTTGAGAATTGCACCAACAAATTGTAGTTAGCTTAAACATTCCCGAATAATAAAGTGTAAAGGTATACATAATATGAAAAATTCGTGAACCTTCTATTTTCCGGTAATAAAATCTGTGAAGGACCAGAACAGAAGATGTCTACATATGTTATTATGCATGGCAGACAGCACGTGTGGAACTGATTTTATTGCTTCGAGAACAAAGGAATCCACATAAACCTTCATTATACTTCAGGACAAGTAGTAATTAACTGAATATCTTTTTTGGTTGCTCAGGAAGTAGGTTAAACTCTTCAGAAGTAGAACATTCTCTTCAAAATGTGATTCACACTAGGTTTATCAATTTCGTGTCATTTTCAGACCGTTACTTTACTTTGTGTATACCTTCTTTAAGTGAATTAAACGGCTCCACATGAGGGATATTGACTTAAATTGCAAAAAAATGTAGTTAAAATAAGATTTTTGTGATGAAAATTCATATTAATATGATTTCAAGTTGCAAATTAATTTTAGCCTGTAGGTCTGTAGCGTATACAGGGTGGTTAAGAAAAATCGAGTAAAATAACACGAGGTTGTTGAACATTTCTTGAAGAATTTGGTTCCATAAACGGGGCAGAAGCTATCTCAGATCATTTAGGGATTCTCGGGAAGGTTGATGATTATCTAATCTCCATTTCTATGCAATTCAAATCTAGTGAGTGCGAAGGTATTGTTAAATGTGGAATACCAAGCTCCTCGTGCGCATTCTCAACTATGGCTGCACGGTCCGATCTAGCGTTATCGTCTAGAAATTGAAAAGTTTCACCAATAGCAGCGTGAAAATTTGGCACAACATTGTCAATGACACGGTCCCTATAGTGTAAGGCGGTCATATTCCCATGACAAATGTGTAGATCTGTGTGCCCGTTGAAACATATCCCGGCCCATACCATAACACTACCTCCTCGGAATGGATGTACTTCTTGGACATAGCGACGATTGCGGGGTATGCGTGGGATTGTCCATAACCTTATTCTTCGAGAATCTGAAAATCGTCCATATCTGGATTCATCAGTGAAAAGGACACTACGCCATTGATCGTTCCAATTGATAAGTTGCCTTGCCCATTCCAGTCTTTGACGCTTATGGTCACGTGTTAATGGAACTCTTCTTAATGGAGGTCTAAAACCTAGATTCACCTCTCTCAAACGTCGTCTGATGGTTTTGATAGAAACTTGAACCCCATCTACATTTTGAAGAGCACTCTACACGTAGGTTGCTGTAGGGTTTCTTTTCGACGAAATGGTGATGAAGCGATCCTGAGCAGGTGTTGTTTTTCTTCGCCCACCAAGCCTTGGTCTTTCCAACACGAAACCTCTCTCCCCGAACCTAATCCAAAGTCGAAATATCACACTTTGGCTGACTTGGAACCTTTCCGCTACAACAACCTGAGTTAGGGCACCCTGTAGCATTCCGATAGCCCTATTAGCCTCAGCGTTTGTTAATTTACGTCTTGGCATTTTCAGAAAACTCGTTTCAAATCGAAGCCGTTGATAAACTGACTTCATTTCCAAATAAGAACATTCATGAAGCATATGCAAAGAACCAAACTTCAAAAAAAAGGTGACCAGATTGACGAAATGTCTCATACTGATTTTTATTGGATCGATTCAAGTTGTTATTGAGTTTTAAATGATTTTACAGAGATTTTCTCGAATGTTACATATTTAAAACGATTGAATACGATACCCCGAACTCTTGTGGAGCAGTATATTTGAAACATAAGTACTCAGTTTCGGCCTTTATAAGTCCTGGCATAAGTAACATCCTGTACATGCTGTTAGACCAAGAGATTGGAGGAAGCAATCCCGTTATTAGGTATTACCAGATTTATTTTTCAACAATGGGGCCTTATCTCGAATAATGGGAGTATCAAGGCACGCTTAACGGGATGCAGTTAGGGATGGGCAATTTCGGGTTGTGATATCATGAAAATAATTTCCAGGTTATCGTACATGTGCAAAGCCCTGGATGAAGCGGGTTCAATTTAAGCGCAAGCCGAGTGGTGCTGGATTTGCAGGCGTTCGCATTTAATCTGTGCTAAACATGACGTGCCGAGGCCGTCTGCCTATTTAGATATACAAGTATCGGCTTCTGTTCCATACTGCGGTACACTCGTTAGATAGATGAACAATGGGCCCTCCATAGGGTTTACCTAAAATATTTTAGAGATTCCATTAATTCCCGATGAAATTCCACCATACTTTCGGGTTTTTATCTCTGCTTTGTTTAGCCCCGGTTCATTATATTGTATGATTAGGTCTGGAATTTGGGGTTGGAAAAATGTGAAAAAAAAAATTCATCCGATCGATGCGATGGTGTGTACTTTCTAAATTTAAGCTTGTGTTCTCTTCTTTTTTGTGGTTTTATGGATGTTTCTGCGTACTTTAAATCTATTTTTGGAACAGATTTTAGATACATATTTCCTTTTCTAGACACAATAAAGGTCTGTTTAGTACTATTCATACGTTCGTCACAACAGCGACCTACACTTTATGATTTTTAGCAAACTTTGGAACGGGTGGATTTTGATATGTTTATTTATACAAGCTGTTTCATAGACATTGCGTACTTATTCGAGGTATTGATTACTGAGTTAGTTGGAGTCGAAAAGATTTTGCAGGACTCTCCAAGATACAGGGCGTTTTCTTTCACTTTCTTTCCCAACAAGAGAAGACTACACTCCCATATTCTAGCTGGAGGTGACCATTTTCAACATTTCTTGTAATTAAAAAAGCTTTTTTTATGTAATGAAATTTAATATTTGATTGCACTATTCAAATATTTTTTTGAATAACTAACGGTTTCAAAGTTATTCCTGAAAAGGTTTTTATCCTAGAGAAAAAACGCAGAGACTCTTTTTGTTCTGAATTGAACAAGAATTGTAGAAATGAATTTAATTCAAGAAAAGGCACTGGTGTACTATCAATTACTTCAAAAATATGAAACTCAATGCTGATAGCCAAGCCACTGAAGTTGCCGAAGTCGAAGTATTCAAATATCGAGGAATTCGTTATTGATTTGGACCTACATTAAAAATCCTGTATCTTGAAAGAAAGCATTTCTGGACAAAGGCCTGAAAGAACTTTTTGACTCCATCCAAATAACTCAGAGAACAATATCCTGAATTTGCTCTCAATGCTGATGAAACACCATATACAGAGGGAGTCCGAGAGACTTGCTCAGGTAGGAGACTTGAACCACCTCGAATATTTCAATCCAAATTTCGCGCTACCGGTATTGTGAATAACTTGCGATGTACTCGTAACAAGGCACAACTAGTGGCGGCTCCATTTTGGCCGCCATCAGAACAGTTCGGGAGTGAGAGGGTTGAACGTGATTTTGTTGTTAGGAAGTAAGAAATTGAATAATTATTGTTTGTTACACTGTCTGAAAAGTTTAATAGGTGCGTGGTGTTATTTAGTTTTATTGCTTTTATTGATTAATATTGTTTTACGCCTTTTTAATAATAGTGGTAAGAGTTTCAAGAAAACATCTGTTGAATTGGCTAAAAGAGTGTGCGGGAGGCTTGACCCATGCTATGGTCATCCAAGTTTCCCGCACTGAGCTTAGATAATAGTTTGCTTCAAAAAAAGAAAATTGAATAATGGAAATAAATATAAAAAATATATAAAGCTTCAAAAAATTAGAACACATCTCGGAAATGAGTGAGAGTGACTCTGAAATAGAAAATATGTTATTCATACGCTGATACATCTCATGACGAAAACCTTGACATAGGCAATCGTTGGTCATTGGAAATTGTTTTCTTTCAATGTTTTTCCTGATAAACAAGCTTATGGTCAAGTCTCTCTCGCCTCCTGTTAAACTCTGCCATGGGTTAGAAGGCATGAGCCCATTTTCGGTTCCTAAAAATTGCTGTACGCAAAATGTTCATCTCGCCATCACTCTACTTTTATCAATCGTTATTTATTTGGGCATGATATCTTCACGCAAAAAAATGAGTTGCTACCATTTTCATCTACCACTTGAATGGCTTCAGAGTGAAAAGGGGTACAACTCTCCCGGACTCCCCATACATCGTCTTAGTCAGATGATAAATAATTTTTTTTTTACTAAAACGTTCCAACTTCATGTATAGTCAACATGTACAATGTACCTACTAGAGTTGAAGCATCCCATAAAGATATCATAAAAGCTTTTTCTGTAATATTCATAACAAAACTTATGCACTTCATTAACCTCAACCACGGATTATCCCGTTAGATTGTTCCAAATATAAACTCCCATACATTTAACAGATCAAACAAGATGAAGTAAGTTCGAAGAAAGTTCGGCGAGAGGCGGTGAGAGAAATGGAGCGAAAAGTCGATTCGAATGGGATTTCTCGGGATTTATGGGTCCTCAAACGGAACGAATCTTTGAATATTATGACCAGCCGAATGTTTCATCCGACTTGATTCGTTCCGAGATCCGGATCCGGAATATAATGATGTTTTCAATCATCATTGGCTCCGATCACGTGGCGGACGACTTTTTCAGGATTGAACTCGTGAAATCTTTTCGTCAACTTCACGTAATCGAGTTTTGGAGTTTTTTTTTAGTTAAGAAATCGCAGAAGTTTTGAAACCGTTTAATGAAACGATTGTTAGGCCTCGGAAAACTTCCGAGTACTTCGAAGGAATTTCGCATCGAGTTTGCTCTTGAATGGTATGATAAAACTAAGAATCCCTATAACTACAAGTATCGCAGGTACTTGCTGGATAATCATTTGGGCTATTCTCACAATCTTTTTCGACACGTCGCCGCATTCAACAGAATTTTATTGTATTTAATTCTATTCCTTGAAATTCCTGAAATTATATGGACAAGACTTCAAGATATTACACAGAATTAAAAATGCAAGCAAGCAAGAGAAGGTACGAGAATATATGCTGAAGCGTTGACATAAATAAATGAAAGATATGATAGGCTTGTTCGTAGAGTGGTTCACAACGGTTGTGAACTGTACAGAGCAAGCGCAAATGTATTTTCGCTACCCTAAAATGAAATTGCGCTTGCTCTGTACAGTTCACAACCATTGTGAACCACTCTACGAACAAACCTCATGAAACAGCGCACATCATCACAAAGGAAGAACTCATTCTTCATCATCATGAATTTCACGTTCACAACTACTCATTTATAATGTGAATGGCCATGCGTCTGTTTGTTTAACCTTCTATAACTCCCGAACCAGTTCTAATATTTTGATGAGAGTTTCACTGTAGGTAGTGTAGAAAATTTATTCTAGAAAGTTTAGCGTGAAAAATTTATATCTCTACAGGGTGAGCCTTTGCCTTCATTCCATTCGATAAAACCGTTTCTGAGATAGAACTGAAAATATAATTTTTTTATGGTTTTTCAACAGCCTGTATCTTTTGATCCCAACCGATTCGGGAAAAATGGTAAAGGAAAAAGGTGTTTCTTTTGACCTCAAAAATCTACTGTCGAAATATTTGTACGAGACAAAGACTCACCCTGTTTAGTGTTCAAATGAATAGTTTGAAAAAATTTAGAATGTGATTCCCATAGATATATAAAAGAAGTCTATGGTGATTCCTTCGTCAAGAAATAATTAGGGTCATATAGAATATTTTTTGAACATTCCCTGCATGCAGCCTCCTAAATATGGCATCTGAAGACAATTTTTCATCCAGTTCTCAGAAGTCAAAAAATTGACAGAAATGGAAGTGAGCATATTCTATAGAACCGAAAAGTCAAGAAAAGGCAGTTCTTCATGCTCACCCCGTATAATGAAGAGATGGGACAAAATTTCCATTTTTCGTCTAAGATGAACCTTTTCCTTTCAAGAATCTGAAACCGAAGCTGGTTAAATGATAACAGGCAGGGAAAGTGATATAGAATTCTACGAAGCTCTAAAAGTTTCACAGTCCGAGATGTTATAAACCTAATTTTGCGGAGTCAGATATAAAAACAAATTCATTGGATGTATCTGCTCCCGAAACATATTCTTATTTATTTACATTACAAAGTTGCCAATAGTTTGGGCAAAATCGTAATAATTATTTTTCTGTTTTCTGCCTATCCTATAGATTTTTGATGCTAGGGAAATTTTCATCCTGGAAATAACCCTGAGAAATATCTTCTACCGAGGCAGCTCTCAGTATGTGACCCAAATACGCGTAACGCGCAGAATTTAATTCACAAAAGTGCTGAATATATTGACGTCAACTGAATGGCGCTCAAATCACAACAATGTAACTGAATCCGTAATATCGATATAATGAAATGCCTGTGTGCCATCAATTTCCAGACTTCCCAAACGCCGACCATTGTGCATGCCGACCGAACTCGTTCGGCCCTTTATTTGAATATCTGCCCGACCCGCGAACGGTTCATAGGAAAACACCGAATTAATGAAAAGCAGAGCCAGGTATTGAGTCCTGCAGAAACAATGCGTGTCAATGGGATATTTCAAACCGAACACTTCCGGCTCAGTTAAGGCCAGATTGACACATTACTCATATTCAAACACGATTTCGTCATTTACAATGGCTGGGATGGACGTCGCGTCGCTGCGCCCATGTTTTCATCCTCGCATCCCTGTGACAGTTTAAACGTCATACTACGGGACCTATTTCAATTTGTTTAATTGATTCGATTCGAACTGATTGAACAATTCCCGGGAACGTTCGACTCGTCACAGCCAAATTGGCTCATTGCGTTCAATGCGGGAACTATCCGAGTTGTCATTACTCACCGACTGTTTTGTCAGTCCGGATTTGGATTGACATCGTTTAAGCCATCCGTTACTATTTCTTCATGTAGCAGCATTCCAAAAACAATGTGATTTTTTATCTCTTTTCTATAATAAAGCTCACCAAGACCACAGTAATTCCTTTACTCGGAAATGAAACCTTCCAGCTATGAAATCTATCTGGTTGAGTGGAGATATCGTTCAATGGAAGTCTGAAGTCAAATATCTGGGACTAACCCTAGACAGCAAGCCTCTGTGGAAAAAACATGTTAGAAATACTTCTAGATAAGAGTCTTGATGGTTTTAGGGCTGTTACCATAAAATACTGCTATGGATGGACGTGATGGTTGTGAAACCGATAATAGCCTATTGAGCAATGGACTGGTTTGCTGAAACAGGGCAGACGAGCACGAGAAAAATACCCGACAAGGTACAAAGGCTTGCCTGTATGTTCAACACTGGAGGTATGAGAACGTGCCCATCAGAAGCTCTTGAGGTCATCACAAAACTCACTCCTCTACATCTGATAAGGTGGCCCATGAGGCTATCCTCAAACTGAATATCTGAGGAAGGTACAGGTAATGAGATAATTATAAGTCAGATAGTCCTCTCTAAACAAGTAAATCTCATCACCGAACCTACCTTATGATGTTATTATTGAAAAGTAAGCATTGAGAAGAACTTTAATACGATACTCTGTAAAAGGAAAGAACGGGAGAAGGAATACACTGCCCAGGATTTAAAAGGTATACTAATGGTTAAAAAACTATGACTGGGGCTGGCGCTGGAATATACGGGAAAAACACCAAGGCTACACTATCTTAAGGCTCCTGCTCGAAGTTTTTCCTGGCAGAAATTCCTGCGATCGAAAGATGCGTAGGGATAAACCTGGAAAAAATCTATCAAGGATGTGACAAAGTGTTCCATTCGTATAGACAAACCTCTAACATCGACTCGAAGCTGATATGGGGATGCCGAAGAAAACTATGAAATGGGCAAGAACAACTCTTTAGTCTGTGTTCCAGGTCACTCTGGAATCAAAGGAAACAAGGAAGCCAACACACTCGCCTGAAAGGGAGAACAAACCCCACTGGCCCAGAGCCTTTCTCTGGTATAGGAAAATGTACCTAAAAGAAAGAGTTTCTGGAGGAGGAAGAAAAAAAAAGAGAAACACTCTTGAGGAATCTTCCAGGAATCCAAGATCCAAGAAGTATTGCACCTGAGTCAGAATAAGTTAATCCTTCTGAGCGTCTTCCTTGCAGTACATTGTCGCCTTAGAAAACATAAGATGAGAAAGGGCTTATTAGAAACTGACGACTGTAGATTCTGTGAGGAAGAGGAGTAATGAGGAAGCTTCCTTGAAGCTCTTTCAGATACTGGAGTTCATTCAAACTCTGGAGCTGGAGGGCGCAGTTTTAAGAACAACTATAATGGGGGAAACAAAAGACCTTAAGGTCTCTGTTTTCACCATTACAGTAGCCTACAGCTCGCCTCCAGTGGTAGAGTTCAGATGGAATCCAGAATCTGGGTTGTCTTCAAGGCGGTTAGTTCCCCACTTCTACAAGTTTCTTGTCCAAAACATTCTTGCCTCACCAGGTGCTCCAGAGAGTCGTTCGCTAGAGTGCTTCTCTTGCGGTTATTCCTTATCCTGATACTGTTTTCTGTAGGTACGAGTACAGTGACTCTATCAAACACAGTGGCGACAATTGTGGTCTCGTTTTTCATCGTTTTAGCAAGAATATTGCGGACTTGGTCACATGACGTGACGTGAGCCAATCCGCATTCCGAATTAGAGATCATAGCATTGAAATCTGTGCTTCTAAGCCGCCATATTCTTGCTAAATCTCCAATTGTCGCCACTGTGTTTGATAGAGTCACTGTAGGTACGAGTACATTTACGTATAGCACATAAAGGTTATGAGCCAATGGAAGGAGTTTGCGATCGTTTCGTGACAAGTAGGTATATGTGTCTCTTCATTTTCTTCGATTTTCAAGTTCCATGCAACCCACACTAAATAGACCTTGTTATTGTTGCCTAATTCGTAGATTTTAGTTTTTTTTAGCTCTCCCATACCATCCTAGAATCGATGATATGAGAGCTCACTGCTTTAATAAACTGACTATCACATTTCAGATAGTTTCTTTCTAGCTTAATTCCTGACTTTCGCTTAAGCTGGCCAATATAACAGAATATTTTTTATTTGGACCCTTCGATGATCAACATAATTTTGACTCTTTCTAAAATATTCACCTGTATCGACTAGATTGAAGATTTTAGTCCAAATCTACAGAGGATGAATGTGTAGGTTTAGGTGAACCCTTTTATAATTAATGTTTTCCTTCAATTTACAACTCATCATTATACGGAAACCCGCTAATACTGAAAATGTTGATCGCACCATGTTTTCGACATATTCCGCATTGTTTCCCAGTCGAGTCTCAGAACATGGCAATAGTTTCAGAACTTTCCAGGTGAATTCTCCCACCCTATCCCAGATATTCGATTCCATTAGTAACATGATACCAACAAACTGAAAGCACAGCCATATCCGAAGAGCATCATTCAAAATCAGATCCATTGTGGGTACTACGACTTCAATACCGTATACTCATGAATTCGCATTCGCAAATTTCTGAAATTATAACAAGGGATTGCACTCGAAATTCAAACGTAATTGGTAAACAATAGATGAATGGATCTTGATCATTGAAATGATTGTTGTTCTCTTCCTTCTTCAACCTTCAAGTAACGCAGGTGACACTATTTATAATGATTTCTTGGAGAGGATGAGAATGGAACTTATCCTGCTGCTACCTCAGCGGTACTGAATGTGCAATGTCATCAGTGTCAAAACTGTTCGGCCATGGAATGCGGTAAAGAGCATGGCTCCTCTGTCAAACCTCTCTGTTCGGCTAAGTGTTGTGTCACAATGGAGTCGAGGTCAAAATCTCGTGCGGTAGACACTGGAAGATATTTATTATTATTATTTATTTAAATAAGAAAGGGGGCAAATTGCCTATAAACTTTCAAAGTACAAAAAAAAAGAACGAAAAAATAGTGTGATACAAAAAAGAAAAACATATTAACAAGGATACCAAAAAACAAAAATATGAGAAGAAAACAAATCGAAACAAATCAAACCCTGAATAAAGTTCATGGAACCCATAGTCCAAAAAAAAAAAAAATTCCCTTCCTAACAACTCGAGCACACACATCACCCGAGCAAATATCTGTCCAATCGGTTCTTAAATATGTTGACCGACGGAGAACCAACCACCTCATCAGGAAGAGAGTTCCACACACCGAAAACACGGTTACACAGAAACTCCTGTCTGCATTTCGACCGGAACACTTCATGTTTCAGTTTATACCGATGACCGCGCAGGTTATTATTGTTAAGAGTGAACAGAGCACTGAGATCACTACCGAAGAAGTTGTGCACCGCCCGAAATGTCACTATTAAATCACCACGCTCGCGACGCTGCATAAAAGAGGTTAGGTCGAAAAGTCGCAGTCTGTCTTCATAAGAAGGACGTCGGTAGCCATAAGGAATTCTGGTACTTCTGGTAGCCCTACGTTGAACACGTCCTAAAAGTTGTTGATCTCGAACTAGGTAAGGATACCAGACAGGTCCAGCGTACTCCAGATGAGGTCGAATATATGTTTTATATAAAATTTTACAGGTCCTCACCGAACAACGGGGAAATGACTTCCGTAGTAGATACACGGTTTTATTTGCTCGTGCACAGATATTCTGAATTTGAGGGCTGTTCTATCACAGCTTCCTGTTCGACTGACTGTTGACCTAAATTATTCAAATATACATTCCGATTGGAATGTTACACCTACTTGAGTGAAAAATGGCCTTCTTTATTGGGCACTTTTTTCGATAATACTCATGCACTGTACTCATGAGTTGTAACGAACTTCGATTTTTATTTGAGATCCGTCTTCATTTCAAGACGATTCAGATATCAAAAATTTCAGGAATTCCAGACCGTTTTGTCTTTGCTGGATCAAGGGCATTTTCACTGGAGCGAATTTTACCATTTTTCGGCACATGGCAGATTCCTATCTCTGTATTTATTATTGATTTTTTTATTTCAATTTTATTCATTCTTGATTTCTCAACTAGTGTTGAGCTGCATGAACGTGTATATTTTCTTTCCTTCTACCTAAGATATAACGAATAGCGTTTTAAAACGTGATTAAGAGTGTGATCCACATCGAGTAATATTTCAGCTTGTACGACAGACTAATAGTAATCTCGAAGAACTTCAATAGACTTCGTAGGCAGTGTGGTGAATTTAGAGGTGAGCACCCGCCATGTGCTGGTTTTGAACCTCAGATTGAACCAGCCCCGTCCTGTTCGAATATTCATCCTCCCGAAAGTAGTTTTACTGCCGGTGTGAAAGCCTTCGGGAGGACGGAGAGGGAATAACCCCGTTTAGTCCAAGTTCTCACCATACTGCGAGTAGTTTGACTGGTGGTGCGAAAGCCCCTGGAAAGACGAAAACGAAGCAAAGAAGCGAATCCTACTTTCTTTCATTCCGACCTGTAAACTTGTAACTTATGTGGCTGAATTCCCATTTTTCGTAAACAAATTCAACATCTAGTTTCCAATTCTATTGGAATACGCTTCATAAAAGGCTCATACTCGTCATACGAAAATCTCTGCTTAGTTGTACAGCTCTTCGACGTCCTTTTGTCATATTACAGTTACCGGAGATCCCTCTGAGCTACCTGTCGCTTCGAATAATTGACGCGTATCGCGAACCGTCTCGTCCAAAATACTCTGGAATCCTAAACAATGGGCCAACATCATGTGGCGAGACAACCTCCTGCACACCGACCGCGTCAGACCGTCGTATATGAGCACACGGTAAGCTGTAGCTGACGAGGGTCAGTCCTACGTCGCGGATTAGCTAATTAGTTTAGGCCTGTCGGTCCAAACAAACCCTCCAGCTGGCAGAAATTCGCAACAATATAATTCGGCTATGCCGAAACTAACTATAATTAATCGGGTATCATTAACAACGGAAATCGATCATGGTATCCCGACAGCGAATCATTTACGTCCTACGTATGAACTATTGACTCATTCCGGTCATCGACTGTAGGTTATTGCTGACGCACAGGTGTAGCAGATATACGTTTGGGTTCCCCATTATCGATTTCTATACAGATTTTATACCCAGAAAAGAACTTAAAAAGACTTAAGTTATTCATCCACGACTGTTATCGAAATTTAGCCGTTTTCTTTATGAGGACAATCATAAATCACTTGTGTGGAATGAACCATAATTCACTGTCTGGCTATCAAACATTCGATGATAATATGTGGCTCATGAGCTATTATTCACTGGTGTATTAAACTTCTTGGTCAACAACCACAGACATGCAAACGTTTATGGTCAAATCTACAGAAAAACTCTATCACTTCAACTGAAGATTATCATCAGGCTGTTGATCTGGGTGGTCCACACATTGACAGGTTAATCTGAAGATCTTGACCTGTAGTTTTTGACGACAAGTGGTGGAAAACTGTGTGGCTCTGAACTGGCTAGTATGTGCTACCATCAGGCAAGGATCTGCAGATTGACTAGTACTGTAA
Organism: Coccinella septempunctata; assembly: GCF_907165205.1. NCBI lineage: Eukaryota > Metazoa > Arthropoda > Insecta > Coleoptera > Coccinellidae > Coccinella > Coccinella septempunctata. Next base: position 23,166,796 of record NC_058194.1, read on the forward strand.
CAGATTTCAATACTGTAAGTTGATATTGATCTCCTGATATCCTATTGAGGCATGTATACTGTGTGGGCCAATAGGACCAGAATAGAAGCGAGCTCTGAACATAGAAGTATTGCTACATAGTTGTAAAATTTGGCGTAACGATAAGATATTGCAATGAATACAGATAATACTGAAAATCCAGGAGTGAAACCTCTTGTTGTTACTCTTTGGCGATAGTGAGATCATGGAAACCCTTGAGAACTAAGACCAGAAAAATAGATCAATCCAATGACCAAAAGGCGAACACGTAAACGCCATCTGCCAATTAGATAGATTCCTTTCTTAGGTCTTAGTTCTTAGTAACACTGTATGAACCTACCCTTATATCGCAGAATAGAGTCATTCGGGGCAACTGTGCGCACTTTTGCTTTTCAAGCCATACCCTGTTTCAAATGTTGAAGCTAGGAAAATTAAAACATGTTCATAAGATAGAGAATTTTCTAATCTATAAAAAAACATCAAAAAGCAAACAAACAAAAACGTATTTTTCCACAAAAAAAAAATTAATAGTGAAAGTCGGAGTGCGTTCACATGCCTCGTATTGCGGGTAAGTGTACGCACCCTCACGGGGTAAGTGAACGCAGTGCTTATTGAACCACACAATCAAAACAAATTACAAAATAATGTCTTCAAAATGTTACAATATTAGAGAAATGCTGTTTATTGTCAATACAGAAGCGCCTTTTTACAAGCAGTGCATTATTGTTCGTGCCACAATTCCTGGTGAACACAACACTTGATACATTCCCCTGTTGGTGGCTCTTCATATTTTTCTGAACAAATAGGACAATATTGATCGAGTCTCAACCAAGAAAATCATTAATGCCATAATTTATTCCTCACTGAACAAATGCCCATATAATGAATCTATGCGCACACTTACCCGCGCACACTTTCCCCAGTAAGCCAAAATTTGAATTGACGTTCTTATAGAGTTGAGCAACTGAAAGAACCTAAAATTTTTTATTATATATTTAGATTAATATGCCCATGATCGAATAAAATATTGTTCAACACAGTCGGACTCGGAACTTGGACCTGGCAGAATTTGCAGAGATGCTAAAAATTAACAAGAAAACTGATGAATTTGATTGATTGCAAATAAAAAGTTAACGAAACGTCGCACGGCGCACTCCTTTGAAAAACTAATTTGGCGATTCTGCGCCCTTGCTTCACCCAAATGAATCCCTCTTTCATACATTGCATAATCGAGATATATGCACTGCGCACACTTACCCACTGCGCTCAGTTACCCCGAATGACTCTATATGTATAAAAAGAGTTTGAACAAAAGCCGTTGTTCTAGATTTTTCAATTTCAATCATTTTATACCCGTCGTAGTGTACAAAAATTTACGAGTTTATATAAACTAGATATTACTTTCAATATTGGATAAACTCTGGTCATTGAATTTCTTTTCATGAGCTTATCAGATAACTCTATAACTCAGGCACTGATTATAATCATTTTTCCTGTTTTGGGGCAAAGAAAGCGACAAACTCAGTAAGCTATTTGGTCAACTTTCTCTCAAAATATGTACTATTACGATTTTTCAAAATCGAATTTTCATGCTGAAAATATTTATGCATTCTTTTAAATGAGACGCTGCCTATTTACGAGTATATTGTTAGCGATAAAATACAAAACAGCCCTGGTGTCGACAACAGCACTGTTACCATTTCAATATCAAACGATTTATCTCGAATTATGACTGTATTTATTCAAAGAAGTCTGAAAAATTTTTACGGTCACGCTGTGTCGCACCATTTATAATGCCCTCTCTGGCATTAAATCATTATCAGCGTCACCTATAAATCCGAGAGCAGACTAGCGCGATTCGGTGTGAGCCTGACGTGTGCTGCAACATTCATATATTGTAGATCACATCTGGTGGCGCATGGATGTCGATGTCAGGATTCTTGAATTTGTTAGTCGAGCATGAATGATAAATGACAGGACTCAGATGAATTTGTATTGGTTTCGCCTTTGCCCTGCTGCTGGACCAGTAAACAAGCATTTGCTCTCTCTCTCTTCCTGTCTGTGAGAGACACTTCGACTTTGAACATTGATTACCGCCCAAATGACACACATTTTCTCGATTCCTCTACATTCGGTTGAAGAGATATAATGGACATTCTGAAAAAAAGAGTTTTTCTCTTCGTCTCTTTTTAAATTCTGAGCATCATCTTCTGAAAGGATGAATATCACTGAAATACTATATTTAATTTCCAAACACCTTTGGAAATTATCCCTTGCGACTATCTCTGTTGTGATCAATTGGACAACAAATTTTTCCTTTATTATACTGACGGATCAGTCCATTCGGTTGATGCCATGCATTTCTATGATGTCGTTGATCATTCTGGCCGGCTTATAAATTATCGTCGGTTCTCGAAAAGTTGTCGCCCATAGCTGCTACAAATGGAACAATAATAGATTCTACAGTTTTGTTTGAGAGCCCAACGATATTCTACACACTGTTGCTCCCTACCCAATCGCGGATGCCTGGCAGAATTACACTTTGCGAAAGATAGAGTGATTTGAAACTTCATGTTGAGTTGAATCTTAGTTAACCAACATACCTCTTATTCAAATTGGAAGGCTTCTTAATGCATGCTGAACTCGTGGTTTAAGAATGTAGGTATCTCACACCTACAACCTACCAGAAATGGAGTTTTTTGTAATTTCTTTTTACTAAGCCATTGAGTGTCATGAGGACCATATTGTGTGTGTGTGATCCGCAAACAGCATATAGTACGAGGATATATTGAAAAATTCTAAGCCTACTAAAGAACGAAACACAATTTCAACGTCAAACTATTTAATTACTCAACATATTCTTCTGTTGATTGGAACATTTATTGCAGTGAACCTGCTTCTAAAAAAAAGTTTCTTCTTGCTCTGCAAACCAGACCTCCACAGCTTTTATAACCTCCTCGTTGGAAGAAAATTTACGACCTTTTGAACTTTTTTTCAGTTGAGGAAAGAAATGATAGTCGGATGGAGCCAAATCTGGTGAATAAACGGGGTGTTCTAGTAATTCAAACCCTAAATCACGAATTATTTGCATGGCAACATGAGATTTGTGTGCAGAGGCGTTGTCCTGCAAAAACAAAACACCATTGGATAGCTTTCCTCGTCTTTTCGCTTTAATTTTTCCCGTATAGTGGTCAGTAATGTCGAATAGTAATCTCCGGTTATTGTTCTACCCTTATCCAAAAAATCAGTCATGATTACTCCATGGCAATCCCAAAAAACTGAAACAATAACTTTTCCAGCAGATTTTTGGACACGAAACTCCTTAGGTCTTGGAGAACCAGAGTGTCGCCATTCCATCGATTGTTGCTTCGTTTCTGGATCGTAAAAATGTACCCAAGTCTCATCCATAGTAACAACTCGGTTTAAGAAGTCTACATCGTTTTAAAATCGAGCACAGATCGAACGCGATGCTTCTACCCTTGCACGCTTTTGGTCTACATTCAAACATTTAGGGATTCATTTTGCAGCAATTTTTCTCCTGTCCAAATTGCCGTGATCTATATGATGAACGCATTCGTATGAAATATTCAGTGCTTCAGATATCCGTTTTAGCCCAATTCGACGGTCTGATAAAATCATGTCATGAACTGCATGGATATTTTCGGGGACTGGAACAGAAACTGGCCTTCCCGATCGGTCATCATCTCCAATGGAAAATTTACCTCTTTTGTAGCTTGCAGTCCAATTTTTCACGGTCACATACGAAGGACATTGATCACCAAGGGTATTAAGCATCTTCGTAAGTCTGCTTACCTTTTAACCCTTTCAAATACAAGGTATCTACTTGATGGTGGCTCGATACTCCAATTTTTAGATTTTCACAATATCGGTGGACATCTTCTTTCTTTTATTTTATTTCGTAACTCTGGTTTACTTTTTTGACCTCAAACTTTACACTGACACTTCTTATGAGTTATTGTTGGTTGCTATGGTAACGCGATATTTTTTTTCATGCATGGAACTGGTCTAGGCTAACTCGGTAGTAATACATCCTCGTATATACAGCAATACTGACGTTTGCATCAAGTGCAAAAAGTAAATAGTCTATTGAATATCCAATTTTGGAGCAGTGTATTCCGGAGGCTTCCCATGGTATATCCAAATATCCGAATATTTGTCATCTATAGTCCCACAGCTTTCCACATGATTTCTCTTATGATTTCAATACATGACAAAAGGGCGCCTATATTATCCAGATGTCCAGATTATATTAACTTCTTCCTAGATCGCTCCAAATGCCAGCGGGAACAATTTCGAAATAGTCGCTCCTTAATTCTGTCTACACAGGCAAGAACAAAGCCTCGGCCGCTGAAAGCCTTCGAGTTTCAGCCACACGAAACCGGTAGCGATACAAATGTCCCGACTCCCAGCGGTGTCACATTAAAACAGCAACTTGTATCTGGGAAATTTATGGAGCCATTTGTAAAGGGGACTCTGTATTTGTCGCAGCCCGAGCGCGTATATGAAATAAAACAAACCGCTTCGTCATACAGACTGGGTGAATGGTGGCTCGCCCAGCGTATGTGACGACGACTTGCAGTGATGGATGAAAAGGAAGTTTTCTTAGTGAGTTAACACAATTTGGAGCGACTCTGCCGTTCATCACTCCCGTTGGAAAAAAACAAAAGCAACGCCGCTCCATCACCTCGAAGGGACATTCTTCATGGTGATGATGTCGTCTCACGAAGTGCCAGCTCTGCGACCTTTGTTAAACAACGCGAGAAGAATAACAGTATTATTGTAGATGGAGCTATTTTAGTGGTTCTGCCTATTTTATTTTCATGCCCGCTTACATCGGGGACGTTTCGGCGGTGAGTGCAGGAAATTATGCTATAAATCATTTTGGACACCTTGCCTGAGACGCTCGATTAATTAATTGTCCCTTCCGTCGAAGCTTTTTAAACTCCTGAAATTCGGAAATTGCGAACATTAACGTCAGATTGAAAACGCTATTTGATGTATTTTTTTAAGAGTATTCGCCACTCTATGTAGCATATTTTAAGAGATGAGTGTTTTGTGGATAGAAAATTCATCTAATAAATCACAAGCACGAAACATTCACAAATCCTCGATTGTCGGAAAAATTCCATGACTTCAGACAAAGAAGTGAGATCAGATCATTAATCCAGTTCATTTAACAACTTTGTGACTATCGGGATTTTTTTAAATTTCTCAATTTGTCGAAAGTGCATATAGATCTACGATGATGTTCCTGGGATTCACGCCTATCGGAAGTTTACCTTTCAAAATTTCCAAAAAAGATGGGGTCAGTTGAAAAATTGTCAGAAGCGAACGGTTCCACCGAACTCTATAAAATTTTGGGATTTATTACTGAAAGAGTTGCTCTTTTAGAATATGCATCACTATTAGGTTTACGATGATTTTTCTGGAAGATACGCTTGCGAAAGTTGACCTTCGAAATATACCCAGTTGAAACTTCCTCAAAAACGAAAGGTTGCGCCGAGAAGGATGAAATTCTCAGATTTATAATTGAAATAATTGCTCTTTCAGAATATGTATCACATTTAGATCTACGATTATTTTCCTGAAAGAAAAAGTACTCGAACGTTGACCTTCCAAAAATTGCCAAAATGATGGGGTCAGTTGAAACTTCCTCAAAAACGAACGGTTGCGCCGATATGGATGAAATTCTCAAATTTATTATAAGAACAGTTGCTCTTTCAGAATATGTGTCACATTTAGATCTACAATTTTTTTGCTAGAAGAAAAACTACTCGAACGTTGACCTTCAAAAAATTCTCAAAATGATGGGGTCAGTTGAAACTTCCTCAAGAACGAACGGTTGCGTCGAGATGAAATTCTCAGATTCATTATAGAGAAAGTTGCAGTTGCTCTTTCAAAATATTTATCACATCTAAATCTACGATCATTTTCCTGGAAGAAAAACTACTCGAACTTTGACCTTTCAAAAATTCCCAAAATGATGGGGTCAGTTGAAACTTCCTCAAGAACGAACAGTTGCGCCGATATGGATGAAATTCTCAAATTTATTTCAGAAGAGTTGCTTACACTATCTATTGAAAATATCTCCCAATGTAAGTAAAAATCGACAAAAAACCAAAACCTAAAAAGTTCTAAAAGTAGCAGATCATTTATTTAAATAAGTCAGTAAATTCTCTAAGTCTTACCTACTATAATACATTATTTATTCATTCATGATGTTAATATGGAACATGTTTCGGAACCATAATTCATGCCCAAATAGAGGTCTGGAACTGGAAGACGAGCTCTAGATGGTGTAGCAACAAAACATCTTTTATGGGGAGCCAATATGCCTCAAGATCCAAATCCAAAGTATAACCTCTCAAAACAATCGATAGGACCTAACCTAACCTAACCTAACCTAACCTAACCTCTCAAAACAATCGATAGTTTTAATGGAATTTCTACAGTGAAATAACTAATAAGATACGCTTTGATGTGATTACAATCCCTGATTTTATTTTTTAGTGTTCACGATCGGTGACACGGAAGTTACCACCACTGGCAACTGATCATCTTCTGATTCGAAATTCACCGAACGAACTTTCTGACCTGCCCTCGTAAAATATAAATTCCTATCCGGGTTACAAGTGTGAACTACGAGTCGTAAAAAAGAGCGTCCAGACGAGGGAGAATATCGAAGTGGAAATGAGTGGAAAGGGAGCGGGCCTCGGTCGGGAGAAGATCCTGGAGGCGAGAGAAATGATCCTCTCGAGGCCAGATATGTGGCGTATAGCGTGTCTCCTTCGGGCCAATTCTGCTGGGAACGTGACGATTTGTGGAGTTAGCAGGACCTAAGTAAGCCGAAAAGAGCGGGAAGCTGAGGCTGAAGTGTGAAATCTTGTCGATGGCGAATATACAACATGCTGTTAGGACTCAGACATCAAGAAGTGCGAGCTTCAAGGAACATTTGTTTCTTGACTTTCTGAGCTGGACAACTCCCTTAAGAATGGAAGCATATCTACTTCATACATCATCATCACAACTGGATAGTTGGTTTCTGCGGCTTATGCGTCCAAAAAAAAAAACCGAAACTATATAAAGAAGAAACTACCCAATGGACACAGATATGTGAGAAAACCTTTAGTTGGGGAGCCGAAGAGGGAAATTCGGGATTTACTCGAGTGTGTCAGATCAATATAAGGGGACGTAGCTTGGACCCTGTAGACTACCTTTACCAAAAATTAAACCTGTATATAGGGGGAATTGTCTAGGACAGCCTGCAGAATAGTAAAAAAAAACGATCATTGTACATACTGGAGCGTGTCAGATTAAGATATATGTGGTTAATTACATGTTGAAAAGTATATATTCTCTTAATCTGACAATTTAAGCGTATCGAAAATGTGTGGAAAGGCGCCAGAATTGCAAAAAAAATGTCACGTGTACATTCTCGAGCGCGGTGGCGTTTTTTCTTATTTTGAAGCTAATGATTCAAGAATAACAGAAAAAATATAATCTGACAGTTTTAGCAAGCCGAAACAATAAAAATTGCCCATGAAAGTCACAAAAATCAGTTTTTTTGAATTATCTCCTCCCCTGGGCTTCAAATTTTTTCGCATTCATTATAAAAGTTGTAGAGCATAACATTTTCTACAAATTTTGTCCTGAGCAATTTTTTCTTCGTTAAAACGTTTTCGAGATATATGGCGATTAATGCGAGGTGTTTAGCGATACATGCTGAAGCGAAAATTCACTCGTTGGAAAATAGTACATTCTAAGGTTCAGTCAGAGACAACAATAAAATTTCCGTGACTAATTTCGAAATTGTCATCATAGGAATACCTTGTCATTTTGACAATTGGATGAATGTAGATTAGACCGGGATTCTACATTGACCTTGCCCGTTCGCATGTGTGGCTAAGCTCCTCGCCCTTATCGCCCTCTAACTCGAAAACGGCTAGAAGTATGTAAAATTGCTTCAGACAAGAGTTGTGTAGAATTGAATTATCTACAACTTTCATGATGAATACAAAAACGATTAGAGGTACAGGCAGGGGAATATTCGAAAAAAAAAAGCATTTTTATCATCTTAAAAGTGTCAGATTAAGAAAACTCCCCCTGATTAGTGTCAGACTAATGGGTCAACACGTCAACAACACCTAGATTAGCCATTTGTATGAAAATCTGACAACCTTGAGTATGTTCAAGTAACGATTTTTTTTACATTTTCAAAGGACCGCTGTGACCTTGCGTCACGTTCAAATTATCAGTCCCTTGAAAAGTAGCTTAGTTTGGGTCCAATTAACATATCCACCAAAAATCTGACACGCTGGAAACAATTTTTTTTACCATTTTCAACACTTGCGTACGGCCAGTCCCACCGCGCAAACTGTTAGATAAGCATGAATTCATCATCAGAGACACGTAGGGCATATACAGTATCTTACTCTGACACGCTCGAGTATGTACACCTGAAGATTTTTTTTTACATCTTTGAGACCCTGTAGACTCTTTCCCCACCACTGAAAGTGCATACATCATAGAACCTTTATTTCTTTCTACCATCTAATCTTCAAAATCCACTAGGTCTCCACGACGCTCAAGTAAATCCCGATTTAGCATCGTCTTCTCCCTAACTACTTGGTTGTTTTCGAATTTCCATTTATCAATATCATGTAGAAATTCAACTTTCTACAGAAAAATTCGTTCAAAATCTACTCTCAAACTACATTTCTTTACAAAAATGAGACGGAAGGTTTTTTCTTGGAATTCGAGAGAAATTTTATATACTAGAATAACAAATCGTTTATTCCACATCCCTTGAATTGAATATGTATTCTGGAATACTCAAGTGTCAGGCACACAACCGCTTTCCGCTGAACCTGAATAGAACTCATGCAGGAAGCAGCATTAGGGAGTTTTTCACGAATTTAGATACAAATAAATTCGATACGCCTTATGCCTACATTCGATGCCTCGCAAACGTTAATATGGATATTCAGAAAAGCTTTTATGTTTTGCATAAACTCCATTGTTACTATATCCCATCGACTATTCCGAATTTTAAGAGAAAATTGAGTGGCACAAACTGCTTCTCTCCACAAATAGAAACGTGAATTCACTTCCAATTGTTCGAGCATTCGTTGCTCGCAGTCAATAAGGTGACTGAAAACCGTAGTCAGTTTGTATGTTTATGATTGATTTCGAACTGCTTCACATGCAGAATCTAGCAGTAAAAAATTCTTTGAGGTTCACTATGTTATAGAAGAATGGTTTGCTCATTCTGAATTAATTGATTTGCTCATGATCAAAATTACTTCTTATGAGATCTTGTCACAACTTCACGATACATATTCCTATATATTTTTACAATGATTGAAAACAATATAGGTATGATCGAATTAACTAATGATAAATCTGTAGCCAATGCATGCTAGTTCACTTCAACAGAAACACCTAAATCGTTCAAAATTAAATAAATGATTAGGGGGAGTCCGGGAGACTTGCTCAGGTAGGAGACTTGAACCACCTCAAATAGTTAAATTCAAATTTCGCGCTACTGGTAACGTAAATAGCTTGCGACATACTCGTAACAAGGCACAACTAGTGGCGGCTAAATTTTGGCCGCCATCAGAACAGTTCGGGAGTGAAAGGATTGAAGGTGATTTTGTTGTTATAGAAAGTAAGAATAATTTCTTACTTTCTGAAAAATTCAATAGGTGCGTGGTGTTATTTAGTTTTATGGCTTTCATTGATTAATATTGTTGCCTTTTTAATAATAGTTGTACAAGTTTCAAGAAAACATCTCTTGAAGAGGCTAAAAGGGATTGCGGGAGACTTGACCCATGCTATGGTCGGGAAAAATAATCAGTGGTCCAAGTTTCCCGCCCTGAGCTTAAATAATAGTTTGGATCAAAAAAGAAAATTGAATAATAGAAATAACTCTAAAAAGATATACAAAGGTTCAAAAGAGTAAAAAACATGTCGGAAATAAGTTCAAGTGACTCTGAAATAGAAAATATGTATTTCCTACGCTGATACAACTGATGATGAAAACCTTGACATAGAATATCGTTGATCATTAGAAATTGTCTTCTTTCAAAGTTTTTCCTGATAAACAAACTTATGGTCAAGTCTCTCTCGCCCCCTGTTCAAATTTCTTATGGGTTAGGGAGTCATGAGCCAATTTTCGGTTGTTCATCTCACCATCACTCTACTATTATCTATCGTTACCCATTTGGGCATGATACCTTCATGCAATAAAATGAGTTGCTACCATATATGTATAAATACAACTTAAGTGGTTTCTGAATGAAAAAGGCTTCTTCTCTCCCGGACTCCCCAAGAATTTCGTTGAATTTATGTGGTCGATACTTAATTACATAATTGAACAGATTTATTTTTAAACCACGACATGATACACTGTGTATCCTAGTTGATGTGAAAATTTGTAGGCCAAAGCTGTTTGGTACGAATTACCACCTTGAGCTTTCCGTACACTTCAATACAACTACTCAAAGTGTGTGAATTCGTAGCCGCTCCAGTATACTTCGTGAAGTTGATGGAAATTTGAAGACGCGTCCTGCTATCTTATTTTATTTTCAGGACAGTCGAAAGCTTTGGAAAAATCTAGAAAAAGAGCATTGTTAGTATTGTGTGCATATTCTACGATTCGAAGAAGTCCCTCATTGTGGAATGTTGGGAACGAAAACCAAATTATTCATCGGGGAGTATTTAGTGTTCCACAAAATCGTAAAATCGGGATTGGATATCTGCTATCTTCATGGCAATGGCAATAATTGGTGTTTCATTGAATTTCGTTTCCAAACTCTCCCCACCTTTGCTGAAACATCGAAGCCGCAGACGTTCTTGGGCCATCGCCAGTCATCTCCCGTTAAAACGAAAAAATCGCCTTCCATCGAGACAAAATCACCAGCCCTGTTAGGAAACTTCCTTTGAGGACAATCAATCAGTAATCCCGGCAGCGGTGCTTCGAGAACATCGCCAGACGGCATTATAAACTCGGAAATCTTCAGAGATATTGTAAAGAGCCACCGTCATTTTTCCTTTATTACACCATCTTGTCAATCGAACACCGCATTTCAAATTGCAAGACCGTGCCAGACGGAGACGTAATTCAGCTGGGAAATTCTTTATAGAGCCGGCGTTCCGATGGTTTTTGCTTTTCCCGCCGGATACTGTCATTACGAGGCAATCAATCAATGTCTGTTCCGTGTCTTGTCCCCAAGACAGTTTTTCTGTAGGTTGCAGCGGTGATTGAGAAAGCTCGGGGACCTGGGAAGACTAGAGGCGAATCAGAACCTTCACAGTGGACCGCCTATTCTGTTTTGTGGAAAAATGGGGCATTCATTTATCCAAAGGCTTCATCCGTCTCCTTCACAAGCTTCCCAAGGATGGGGGATTAAGGTGCCAGATTCAGGTGGATGAGCGATGTCCCTTCTTCGAGTGATAGTTATTCAAAACCGATTTATCAGCAATAAGGAAAGTCTACAATATAAAACGTTGTTGGTGGAATTGTGCATACATTTTTCTTGTTCTGATAAGGAGATACAGTTTCCATATTTTCAAATAATCTTCTTATTATCTTAAAATGAATTATTGAATTGAAGGTCATGAACGTTATCCCTTACAAATAATTGATTCAAAAGTGTTACATCCATCAACTTAAAGTGAAGAGTACAGATTAATTCATGTCCACGATAAATCTATATCAGTTGAGGAGCCCAAGAGGAAAATTCGGGATTTAGTCAAGCGTGTCAGATATAAGTGGATATACCTAATACCCTTCAGAGTACCTCTACCAAAAATTAGACCTGTAGATAGGAGGAATTGTCTAGGACAGCCTGTCAGAGTAGTGTCAGATTAAGATATACCTATTTGGTTAATTGCATGTTGTAAAGAAGATATTCTTTTGATCTGACAATTCAAGCGTGACGAAAATGTTTGGGGGTGCCAAACTTATAAAAGGTACAGAAAGGGAGATATTTTGAAACAATGCCTTGTTATCATCTTCAAACTGTCAGATTAATGAAACCCCCCCTTGATTAGTGTCAGATTGATGGATCAACAAGTCTGCAATATTTAAATTAGCCATCTGCTCGAGTACGTACAAGTAAGGTTTTTTTTGCATTTTCAAAGGACCGCTGTGACCTTGCCCCAAGTCCGAATTGTCAATCTCTTGAAAAGTAGCTTCCTTCAGGTCCAATTAACATATCCTCTGAAAATCTGACACGCTCGAAAAATTTTGTTTTACCATTTTCAACTCTTCCGAACGGCCAACCCCACCACGCAAACTGTCAGATTCGCATGAATTTATTATCAGATGCACGCAGGGTATATGCATTATCTTAATGTGACAAGCTCGAGTATGTACACTTGATTTTTTTCACATGTTTGCAAACCTGCAGTCGCTTTTCCCACCGCTGAAAGAGCATACATCGTAGAACCTTTTTTTCTCTCTACTGTCTAATTTTCTAAATCCACTAAGTCTCCACGATGCAAGAGTAAATCCCGATTTAGCATCGTCGGTACCCCTACTATATGTTCCTGACAAATCCAAGTTCATCTACTGCACATCGTAACAGCTCATCGTCAAAATTAGGCCTAGCAACGCCTTTGGTCATACTCTATTTTCTATCTTTCGAAATGTCTCAACTTTCAACTATCACTTAATAGATATTGCCGATGTTGATTTTGTCGACATCTTACTTCATGTGGCCTTGAGTCACTGCCTTAACTAGGGATTTCCCTAGTAGTATTTAAGTGTTGACCTTTGTTTGGTTGACTGCTTCCTGTTATATTTGTCCGATGACTTTACAATGGTGGCCCAAGTACTGACCCTTGAGACACCCCGCTTCCATATATTGGGTTTTGAAGCATTGTACTTTTAATTTCAAGTAGAATTCTGTTCATTTCAGATAATTCCTGATCGAATATCCATCAGCTTTCGTTTTATAAATCAAACCTTTATGCTACACCCCGTTGAAGGCTCTGGATAGGATATGTTGCTTGTTGATTCTGGCTTCCTTCTGTAATGTTTTATCTGAGTGTGAGTAGAAAGATTTCTACTGTTCTTCATTTACATATATTTTCATTGACAGAGTCAAGACAATGAATATGGAAAGTCTTAACAGATCTGCCAATTCTGCCATGGAAAAATCCCTGTTGCTCGATGACTTGATTCAGTTAATCTTTGAAGCAGGTTATGTTCAAGAGCTACAAAAGCTGTAGCCAATATTGCAAGATTTCTTCTTCTAAAAACTGCAATCAATGTATGAATCCGATCCTGCCTAACTTTATTCAATTTCGCTCGAAATCTCTGCCTGCATTGTATGAAACACAACTGGAAGGGTTCATGACGATACAAAATTTCGAACAATGTTACGAACTTCCAACAAATGTAAAAAGGAAACGTAATGTAGTTTCATCGGTCCGAGGCGAGTTAATAAGCTGCATGTTCGAACTTTGTTTCCTAACAGAATAATGTAGTGAACACAGGTTCATGAACTATATGTGTGAAGCCCACGTTGGAAATGCAGATCTGCATCAACTCAGCTCTATGCTCCAGCAACTAAGCAATTGTTAAATGGCCTGAGAACTGACGATGCTGTCGAAATATATATTCAGTCGACGCCCGACGGTTGAATACATAATAGATGGGAAGGTCGTATGGGGTATCAGAAACTGTCGCCCTTGATACTGTTTGCATGAATAATATGTTGTTGAGGGCGCGAGAATATAACTTGCCTGAGAACTTCTCAGACTTACAACAACTGCTGATGGCGTTGCCATATCATGACGTGAATGGGGGTTTTCACGATTGTACACGGTGATAATGACTAAATTTATAATTAAACCCAGAAAAGTCACATCTGGAGAAACTTCGTCAAGTGAATCTTAACATTGATTGTTTCAAGATTTGATTTTCATTTATAAATATACTGGGAGACCTATAACAAGAAAAACTTCAATACTTCTGTCGATACGAAAGTTTTACCCAAGTATACGATTTGCTAGAATTTTTAACAGTGTGTATGATGTGGCAGTGCCCAAGAAAACTCAACAATTTATTATTAAACAAGAATAACAAGGTCCAGTTGGACAAGGTCTGAATTCTCTGTCACTCGGGAAACCAAGGCAATGAAGGGGCCAGTACACTTTCCAAAAGCTCAAACTCCTTTCATTGGCTCAGAACATTTCTGTGGTATAGGTAGATGAACCGACAGAAAAGAGTTTCCCAAAGAGATGGAAAACTGCAGAAATGATAGTTTTCAACAAGCCTGGAAAGGAACGGAAATTTCCTCAAAATTATAGACCAATCAGCCTACTATCAGCACTAGGAAAAGTCGTCGAGAGGGTTATCGCCAAAAGGCTGAATGAGGAAACAGAAATGTTGAAGATAATCCCACCCGAACAATTTGGATTTCGACGAGAACACTCGACTGAACTCCAATTACTACGGCTCATAGAATACGTCACCGAAGGAATGCAGACAAAACAGGCCACAGGATTAGTTCTGATGGATATCGAGAGAGCTTTTGATAGAGTATGGCACGAAGGCCTAATCTACAAGATGAAAAAAGCAGGATATTCGACCAAGCTATGCAAGATTATAAGGAACTATCTGAGGAATAGAAACTTTTATGTGAAGATAGATGGGGCAACCTCTCAAACCAGACAATTGGAAGCGGGAGTGCCTCAAGGATCGGTACTTGGACCTCTGCTTTACGTAATATACGTTTATGATATCCCGAAGAATGCTAGGAATATGCTCACCTTGTACGCAGATGACACAGGAATAGCGTTCAGACATCGACGCCCAGAGATCATATACCGGAGACTGCAGGAAGCCATAGATGAATTACTCAAATGGTGCATCAAATGGAAAATCCAAATCAATGGAAGAAAGACTCAAGCAATATTACTGCAAAAGAGAAGATTGAGGATGGAAGAAAACCTTGAAGTTGATGGACAAGAGGTTGAATGGAAAAATGAAGCAACATACCTAGGAGTGACGCTTGACAGAGGACTTACATGGAAAAACCACATCAAATGTGCTGTTGATAAAACAAAAGCCGCAATGAGTAAACTTTATCCACTCATAGGCAGAAGAAGTCATATGAATAAGAACATCAAGTTGACGATGATTAAAACTATTGCGCGACCACAACTCACATATGGATCGGCGGCATGGGGCTTCGCAGCCAAGACCCACATCAAGAGAATACAGGCCACTGAAAATAAACTCCTTAGAATGGCGATGGACGTACCCTGGTTTGTTAGGAACAAACAAATCTACAAGGACTTGGAATGGGAACCAGTTACAGAATTTATGAAGAGAAAGGCGGAAAGGATATTCGACAAAGCCAAACAACATCCAAATGAGGAACTACGAAGATTAGTTGACTACGATCCAACAGAAGAAGCTAGAAGGTCAAGAACCTACCACCGAAGACCGAGAGATCAGTTAAGGATTTAAATGTAACCAAAGAAGAGCTTAACCTATAAAAGCTATAGGCAGCAAACAACTATCAACACGACTATGATCGTGTGAGAGTCCAGAAACCATAAGAGTCAACTGGTTAATAGGCAAAATGCCCGGAACCTATGAAGAAGCAGTTAAGGGTTTTTAGTGGGTCTCGAGCTCAGAGAGTGAGAATCCCCACACTGTTCCCCCTCAGCAGAGGGTGTGTTCGTCTGTTTGCAGATTTTCCCCCTGCTACACCAAAAAAAAAAAAAAAAAAGAGTTTCAGGTGAAGGGATCTTCCCGGATTGAGACATTCAAATAACTTTCTTCCAAACTTCAATATTGCGAGATCTAAGAATTGTCTATCTGTTTCAGCAAGAATATACCAGAACTCCTAACTAGATTCCTTACAGGGCATTTTCCCAGATATCTCAGATAACAAAAGGATTAAGCTCTGTTGGAGCCCTTTCCAGGTTTTCGGGCTCGTGGTGGTGGTCGGCTTCTTGCTGTCGGTTGGTTTCCTGATCCACCCGCACTTCTTGTCGAAGTGGATGGTGTTCCTCTTGATTCCCCATGTACTTGCGTACAGTTCTCACCGTTCTCAGCAGTACCGCCTTCTGCATGGCTCTATAGATATTTTCGTCCAACTGAAGTTTCCTCAAGATCTCTGGTAGTTTCTTCAGTATCAGGCCTGTAGATGAAATTACAATAGGGATAGTCTCTATATCTTTCAGCTTCCACTGTCTCTGTATTTAGAAATTTTTGCAGGGTGTCTATCTAGAAGATTGTTATTATTTGGAATCGCCACGTCGATGAATAGTGCTCTGTCCTCATCCTCATCTTCTATTGAGCAGTATGAGGTCTGGTCTATTGTGAGTTATTTTCCGGACTGTGAGAACCGTGCTATCCCAGTAGAGCTTGTGATGTTCATTTTCCCTTGCAGCATCCGGATGGTAATTTTAATATTCGTATTATTATTATTATTACAATTTGATAAGAGTTTAGGCAGTGCCTATAAACTCAATAAAATAAACACAAAAGAAATGCAATCAACAGAGAGAAGGAAATGAAAAATGCTCAAGAAGTAGAAATAAACTAAACTGGACAATAAAATAAATCAACCCCGACAACAGCCACCACAATGGGTCACAAAGAGTCACCCACGGCGAAGCACGTTGTCATAGCCATTCTTGAAAGCGTTTACCGACACCGAGTCCACAACTGCCATGACTGCTAAGTCATTTGCAGAACGTCATGATGCCTTAGATAAAGGCATGGACATAGAGACATGGACTGAGCAATGTCAGCATGAAATTGGCTTTTTTTATAGAGAAAGAGAAATGATCGTCGGGAATTTACCTGTCTCTTTTTTGTTCACATAGAGGTGAGTGTAGACCAATCAAAATTCTAGAAAGAGACAACTGCATTCCCTACGTGCGTTTCTCTTTGTCACTTTTTTTGACCGTATTTCATGCATAGATAGAAAGGGAAGGCACAGTCCATGTCTATATGTCTATGGATAAAGGGAAGGGGTAATCGACTAATATAGGCAGTCACCTACATGGTCCTGCGTACATGGCTTCCAAGAGCTAGACTAATGTAATATTCTCCACGTCACGTCGCTTCGGCTTTTCAACTTCACTAAGATATGGTTCATGGTTTTGTCTTCAATGACATTCTGATTCAAAGCATCCAAATTTTTCGAGATATTATTTATTTTTGCTTCATTCAGCACAGAAAAATTCCAAATTAATATTGTGAAGGAAATACTGCAAAATAATCGTCAAAGTATTCTAAAAAATGGTCGTAACGAATTTTTTTTTCAGTTTTCATTCGTACTTCGAGAACTTCGTCTATACTCATTCCCAAAAAGTTGGGTGATACAGATTGTATTGAATGTTGTGTCAAAATGAAAAATACAAATGAACAAATAAATGTAATGACCTATCTTTATGCTGAATATACACAATAGCAATGAAAATATTTGTACTGATGAATAGTAACTGAAAAACTACATTCGGTTTTGTTTATACTCTGATTACAGTTTGTACGTATGCAAACTCAATCAACTTTCGAATCCGATCGGACGAATGGGTAAACATCAATTTTTCGGTGCAAACCCATGTAATATCTGGTGACCGAAAAAGCTTCCGAAAGGAGAATCGGAATCTAGATGAAAAGGGGATGCTGTGTGACATCAGCTAATACGAGGTGCTCGTGAAAGAGATTGTCGCACAAAGGACCCTGATAGCTTTCAGCTAGTGGCCTTAAATTTCGGTATAACTACTCTTGACATAGGTGTAGCCAAATATTTATCATCAGATGTGTTGTGAGCCTCGAAGTACTAGATCAGTCCATATCACGGAAATAAATCATACGTTCATCATGATAGATACTGTAGGTACTGAAGAAATTGTTAATGGGTTATATTGCTCTGTTGATACTTTGAGTGATGGCGGTTTGCTAGTGCGATTATGATCGTCAGATTCGTTGAATTTTTATCAGCAAGTGTTATGTATCTGAATTTATTTAGTTTTGTTAGTTACCTGCCTTATCTAGAAGGCTCGAATCATTTATGATTTCGATATACAGGCAACGGTTACTGATGTGAATTTAAACGCTTCTGCGCACTCTCTTCCTGCTTGATTATCTCAATATATGGTTCCTGCAATCTGAGAGTTTGAACAAATGGATACATGCTGCCATCTTCACTTTGAGATTTTTATTTATTTATTTAGCTTATGGCGTATACAAACATCCACAGAAGTTAAATGCACAAACACAAGAAAATATAAAAATATTGTAAGAAAAAAAGTACAGTGTACAGACAAAATTATGTGTAGCATCACAGCTCGATATCTAGTTGGTTAAGCCATTGGATGGACCGCGCTGTTGCATGCAAAGAGTCAGAAGTTGTGCCAGAAAATCTCCTAGTCGGACATTCATAGGCAATGTGATGCATTGTTTGAGAAGCAGCACCGCAATCGCATTCCGGACTCATTCTCATCCCCCATTTGAACAAGGCCGATCCACTTCTTCCATGGCCAGTCCGGATCCTGTTTAATCGAACCCAAATTTTACGGGGCAGATTGAAACCCTGTGGTGGATTTTTTGGATCTAATAAGGGGTGCCAGACTGGATCAACCCTGCTCTGCCAGCTTGCTATCCATTCTTCATATCCGTTAAAGTTGTTGGTTACAAGCTGTTGGGCTGTTTTTACAGTTGGATTTCCTGATTTTAGTCAGTTGAATCTAATGATGTCTTGATGGATCGGTAGGTCTAGGTTTTCGCTGACCTTTTTAAACTCACGAACCAATATCTGCTGTCTACGGATTTTCGGTGGTTCGATATGACACAATACGGGTAGCCATTCAATAGGTGTGGACTTAATAGACCCCGAAAACTTTGAGATTTACGAAAGTGAAGTGAATTGGAGCTCGCTTCCTATCAGATGGCGTTAGGGTGTAGTCCTTCACCTTACTAACTGCTGACGACGTCCAATGGGACAGAAACCTTGGTCAGCATCGAATTCTTCTCGAAGAAATGGTATTTCTTACTATCGTTTTTTGATTCAATTTCTGTGCTATGAATCTATTTCATTTATGATAATACTCTTTTAGAAATATTCACGCAGACAAAACATATCAATTTTCGACTCTTTTGAGCCAAATTTCTAATCTGGATCATAAAATAAAATCATTCAAATGGAGTGGGGACTAATTTCATTTTTCAAGCGCAAAATCAAATCCTGAAATTAGTATGTTTCTTCCATTAGCATTCGACACGAACTGCTGCCTCGCTTTCCATAAATCAAATAGCAGACGATTACATAATAATGTCTTCCCTTTCAGACAGGCAGAAGGGACACCCTGTTCAACACAACGACATTGCCAAAAGCGTGGTAGCTTTGTGTCTGGCGGTGCACCACCCTCAGAAACAAATTGCTGACAAGGAGGCATTGACGTATTAATACTGAGCTTTGTAATTTGTGTTAGACTCTCTGTTAATGCCGTATGGCACGCAACCTCGTCTGCCGATTACGGAATTAGAGATTTCATCAATGCGGCGGTTTTTTGTTTTTCAGTTGCAAATTGCCCAGAACTAATTTCTTGAATTCTACTGGGTACTCAAAGCTATTGCGGTGCGTTTAGTAAGTGAAAATACAGAATGGTTTCGACTTCTTTGCTCCACATTTGGTTTGTCATTTCAAATATCTAATGAATACCCAGAATTGCGTAAGAAAAAAGTACTCTGATTCATATTTTAGCTACATGTTCCCACAAGCAGGAAGATAGTGAGTGAAGAGAATGACAAAGAAATATCTTTTTGACCGTTCATGCCATGGCAAGTATTTTTGCAGCTTAAAAAAGTAGTAATTGCTGAATAATTCTGGCTACGTCATTTTATGACATTTCATGTCATTACTCTGTTCGAGTTACAAAAACTTTTTTTGGTGTAGCAGGGGAAAAATCTCTTTTTAATTGATCTCTTGGTCTCCTTCGGTAAATTCGCATTCTCCTTTTGTCTTCCTCGTAGTCCACTAGTCTACTGAATTCTTGATTCGGATGGTTTTTTTACTGATTCGAATAATTTCTCTGCTTTTCTGTTCATGAATTCCGTTATGGTTTCCCATTTTAGGTCTCTATAAATCTGTCTATTCCTGACAAACCAGGGTCGTAGCAGCTTGTTTTAAGTGGCCTGAATTCTTTCTATGTGGCTGTTTGCCGCAAAACCCCAGGCAACTGATCCATAAGTCAGTTGAGGCCTGGCTTCATTTTTCCAATCGATTTCTTCGCCGTCAACTTCTAGATTCGTTTTGGGTCGCAGTCTTCTCTTCTGAAGTAATATTGCTTGGCTCTTTTTTTATAGAACTCGTTCTATTACTGGGTTGCGGTGTCGAGTTGCTATGCCTGTGTCGTCAGCATATAACGTTAGCATGGTTCTTGGATTTTTGAGAATATCGTGGATGTATATGTTGTACAGAAGTGGCCCAAGTACTGATCCTTGGGATACTCCAGCCTCTATATCTATTGTTGTGGAGTATTCTCCTTCCACTTTCACAAATCTCCTATTGTTGAGATAATTCCCGATCAACATATTTTGTTCGAATATCCAACACATCTCATCTTATATATTAATCCTTCATGGCATACTCTGTCGAATGCTCTGGCGACGTCTAGTAAAACAAGACCCGTAGCTTGTTTATTTTTGAATCCCTCTGTAATGTATTATGTGAGCCTTAATAATAGTTGCTCTGTTGAATGCTCTCTTCTGAATCCGAACTGTTCTGGTGGTATTAGTTTCAGATTTTCGGTTTCCTCATTTAGCCTCGTGGATATAATTCTTTCTATTACTTTTCCTAACGCCGAGAGTAGACTTATCGGTCTGTAGTTTTGTGGGAACTTCTTCTCTTTGAATGGTTTATTGAACACTATGACTTCCTCTGATTTTCATTTTCCTGGTAGTGTTCTGTTCTCCTAATTCCATTCGCGATATTTGTTATAGCGGCTATACCTTTCTAGGTAATTTCTTTAACATAACATTCGATATTTTATCGCTTCTGGGAGCTTTCCTCGTCTTCAAACTTCTGATTATTTCCCTGACCTAAGGAAATTATTTCATTGCTAAGCGACTGTTTTTATAAAAGTGAATGGAATATAAATATCTGTTGAAGTATATTTTATTCTGAATAAAATATACTTCAACATGGTAGCAGAGCGTGGTTAAGAAACAGAATAAAAGTGAAGTTATAAATTGCAAAAGAGTTAAACTGAGAAAATGGATGCAAGTAAAGTACAAATTGGTTTGCTTGAGGGAAAGTCAAACTGGTCAACCTGGAAATATAAATTGTGCATTTTGTTAAGAGGAATTAAAGGTGGTTTAGAAGTTATCGAAGGAAAATTGGAAGCCCCTAAATCCTTACCAGAAGATGCTACAACTGATGACAAACAGAGGTATGAGAAAGACTTATCTGGTTTCAATCAGGCCGATACTAATGCTCTATTAGTTCTAACTCTGAACATGACACAAGAAACTTTAGAAAAAGTAATGCGTTTCACATCCGCTAGAGAAATTTGGCTGGAATTGCATAGACTTTATGATGGCAATGTTGAGGACAAAACATATGACCTGTGCATGCAATTCTTTAGCTATGAAAGACAAGCAGATGATGATATAGCAACACATACATCGAAACTAAAGAATCTTTGGGATAAACTTCAAAAAGAAATTTCGAAGGACAAAGTTAGTGCTGGAAATGCGTGTCAGTGTGATTTACCTGAAATTTTGCTTATTTGTAAAATATTAGGAACTCTACCTTCAGATTATTTCTCGTTCAAGTCAAGTTGGATGCTCGTATCAATCAAAGATAGAACAATAGATAATTTGACGAATCAATTGTGTGCTTATGAAAAAGCATTATCAAGCAGAAACGAGACTAAACAGGAAGTATTGTATACGGCAAACAAAAGGAGCAATTTGTTTTGTAAATACTGTAAATCAAGAGGACATAAAATAAAGCAGTGCCTGAAATGGAAGGCAGATGGCAAGCCACCAAAACCTGACAAAACTGATAGAGCTAGTGATGCAAAGAACAAAGTTTCATTATTAGCCGTTTCAAATGTTGTATTGTTGTGTGAAAATGATAAAGAAAATTGGTACGTGGATAATGGCGCAACCAATCACATTACCAATCAAAGTGACGTTTTTGAGAGCTATTTACCATTTAACAATCATCATCAAATAACAACAGCAAATGGAGAGTCAGTACCAGCATTAGGAAAAGGTACAGTTAGAGTGAAAACAAACGTAAACGGAAGAACACAAGTTTTTCCTCTGACTGAAGTGTGGTATGTTCCGAGTATCAAGAAAAACTTATTTTCAACATTGTCGGCACAAGATAAGAATCCAAACAGTGAATTCGTTTCAACAACAGAAGAATGTTATTTCAAGTTATCTGGAGAAGTAATACTTGTTGGATCAAGAAATTGTTCAGGAGGATTGTATAAACTTGAAATGAAGTCTTTAAAGCCAGAAAATTCCAAAGAAATTAATTTAGTTAATAATGATAATGTTTTACAGTTATATCATGAAAGATTTGGACATCAACATAAGAGATATATAAAAGCAATACTGAAAAGGGAACTGGGATTAGATGTTAATCTTGATAGTGAATTATGCGAAGGTTGTGTCTATGGAAAAGCTCATGTACTTAAATTTGGTACAAGAGATCGAGCCAGTTCTCCTGGTGAACTGTTGCATACTGATGTTTGTGGTCCATTTGACCCATCAAAATCTGGCTATCGATATTATGTCTTATTCAAGGATGATTATAGCAGGTATCGTTTTATATATTTCATGAAACACAAATCAGAAGTGATAGATAATTTGAACATTGTCCTAGCGAAAATTAAAGCTGCAGGATATGGCGTGAAAGAAATCATTTCAGACAATGGTGGTGAGTTCGACAATATAAGAGTAAGAAAAATACTAAACCATTATGGAATACAACAGAGACTGATCATGCCATATACGCCACAACAGAACGGGTGTGCGGAAAGAGGGAACCGAACTGTTGTTGAAACCGCAAGAGCTTTAATGCACGCTAGAGAAGGAATTTTCGATCAAACTTTTTGGGCAGAATTAATCAATACAGCAACATACATTCTAAATCGGACTAGTAAATCAAGTGTTGAAGGAAAATCTCCCTATGAAATATGGTTTAATAAGAAACCAAAATTGAGCCATTTGAGAATCATAGGTAGTAGTTGCTATGCTCATGTTCCGAAAAAGCATCGGAGGAAAATGGAAAAGAAAGCTATTAAAGGTATTCTTATGGGTTATGAAAATGACGATGGTTATCGAATATGGTCTATAGAACGAAAGAAACTCGTAAGATCAAGGGACGTCATTTTTGATGAATGTGCAATTTTACCAATAGTCAATACTGAACACAATAAAAGTCAAAATATTCAAATTCAAAATATTTTTGATTATTTTAAGTTTGATGAAAAAGGTGAAAATTATGAGACTGACAAAGATGAAGAGTTCATTGAAGAAGATAACCAAAATATGGAACTAAGAGTGATGCCTGATGAAGTAGTTGAAGAAAATGAACAGTGTACTGAACAAATGAGACAGCAGTTAAGAGACAGAAAGGACATTAGAAAACCATCACGTTTTGATGACTTCGTTATGACAGTTGCTGCAGAAATATGTGAGTCACATGAACCTTTAAATTACAAGGATGCCATAACTTGTAATGAAAAAGAACACTGGATTTCAGCTATGAAGCAGGAGTTACTATCTTTAAAAGAAAATAATACTTGGATTTTGAAAAAATTACCACCTGGAAAAAAGGCAATTCCTTGCAAATGGGTATTCAAGCTCAAGACGAATGCTGATGGCTCGGTTGAAAAATACAAAGCAAGGTTGGTTATAAAAGGATATTCCCAGAAGAAAGGGATTGATTATGACCAAACCTATAGTCCAGTGGCAAAAGGAGGAACAATCAGATCACTATTAAGCATAGCTGCCAGCAAAAATATGTCACACAGTTTGATGTATGTACTGCCTTTCTCTATGGTAAATTGGGGGAAGAGGTATACATGAAACAACCTGAAGGTTTCGAAGATGAAAGCGGCATGGTTTGTAAACTCCAACGAAGTTTGTATGGATTGAAACAAGCTCCGAGATGTTGGAATAAACGATTCAGTGATTTTTTGGGAAATCTAGGATTCAAACGATCTGATGCCGCCCCATGCTTATTTATCAAAAAACAAAGAACTGACATGCTATTGTTAGCTTTGTATGTTGATGATGGACTACTAGCTTGCAGCAATAATACCATGAAAAACGAATTTTTGAATGGTTTACAAGAAGAATTCAAAATAACAATAAAACCGGCATCTTATTTTCTTGGACTCCAAATTCGGAGAGAAGAGAACGGCACTGTTCTAATGAGTCAATCTTCTTATACTAAGAAAATTCTTGAAAGATTTGGTATGTTAGACTGCAAGCCTGTAACAACTCCAATTGTAAAGGAAGGTTTTCAATTAGGGAAGGAAAATGACGAATTGAACAGAACCTTTCCTTATAGAGAAGCAGTTGGTGCTTTAATGTACTTAATGACAAGTACAAGACCAGACATAGCTTATGCTGTAAGTATCGCATCAAGAAAGCTAGAAAATCCAACAAATGCAGATTGTATAAAAGTGAAGAGGATATTTCGTTATCTGAAGGGCACAATGGATCTTGGTCTTAGCTACAAGCCAGAGGAAAGAGATGAGTTAGTGGCCTTCAGTGATGCAGACCATGGAGGAGATAGTGAAACAGGACGTTCCACTTCGGGCGTTTTATGCATGTATGCTGGTGGAGCTATATCTTGGCTTAGTCAACGTCAAACATCTGTAGCAATTTCCTCAACAGAGGCAGAAATAGTGGCTGCTAGTGAAGCTGCACGAGAAATGGAATGGCTAAAGCGGTTATTTAAGGAAATACTCAGTGTTCAGTCAGTTCCAACATTGATGGTGGACAACGAAGCTGCTATTAGACTGAGCCAAAACCCAGAATTCCACAGACGCACTAAACATATACACATAAGACATTTCTTTGTGCGTGAACTTGTACTAGATGGAGAGTTGAAAGTTGAAAAAGTTTCAACAGAGGACCAACTGGCAGACTTAATGACAAAACCTCTGTTCAAACCAAGACTGCATACTCTCACAAAGAAAATGGGATTAACCAAAATATCCCAATGAGGGAAGGTGTTGAAGCTGGAAAGGTTTTTCAGCAAGCATTCGTTTATTTTGGTTCTATGATAATTGTATATTTCATTTAATATCAAAATACATAGGACTTGTCAATAAAAAAATAAGGTGTCAATCAATTTTGTCAATTATAATATTGTAAAACTTTATTCTGAATAAAATATACTTCAACAATATCAATATGTGATCATGCTCGAGCTGGTCCTGAATAAATCAGAACAACACAGACAATACCACTGAAAAGTCCCAAACAAACCTTCTGTTTTCTCTTCAACCAATCTCCAAAAGATTGAAGTTTGCATTTATGGCTCCCTCTCAACCCCTTTATCTTTATTAAAAACAATAATCTTGACGTGAAACCCTCGCGATAACCCAGAGTTACGGATCCCAGCAATAGAAGGAATAAACCCAAGGGGGTTCCAGAAGTTCTTATATTTATTCGAATAAAAAACGGTTCGAATTCAGATGTGGGGAATTTTATGGCCCGGATATAAAACTTCCCATATCGCTGATTTAGATTTCGCAAGATGATGGCCGTGATCGTTGCAGCTTTTACGCTTTTCCACCGAAGGATTCTACGCGTAATGCGGGATGGGGGTTACGAATGGCGCAGGATTTTCGTCGGGTCTACGAGAGTGACAGTTCTATTATCAGGATGCCTTCAAGGAATTTGTTAGACGTGCCGGATCAGAGGAAGATGGATTGGAGGAAATTGATAGTGAAAAAATTGATTGTTATGAGTCTTCGCAGCTCATTTCAGCCTCATTACGTGGTAACTTGGATGAATGGGGGTCTTTCACTACAGAATTTGACAGTTTTGACATTTCGTTCAGGGAATTTCAACTGCGAGAACTTTTGGTAGGATGGGTGCATTCTATGAACATCTTATGACTTTCATTCAACACTCAGTATGTTGGAAATGCAACCACGTAATATTTACTCACAAAAAGCCAAAATTTTATCAACTTGCAAATATAATTTCATGCTTCAACGAATAAAAGCTTACTTTCTCTTTATCGAAAATTATTATTCATGTACCAAGGACGAAAAACTGTTTATTATAGTCGAGCCTGTGAAGTGATAGCCGGGCCGCAGTCGAGGCTAGCAAGCGGGCGAGATAATATTGACAGATTTCTGCCGAGATGCATATTACATTTTTTCGTCGACCACACATACCTTCATGGAAGTGAGTACTTACCCGTGCGATGGCCTCATCTAGATTTTGCCATTTCCCTAAGTTCTGGAGTAGTGTTATTGATTCCCTATAGCTATCACTTTCCGTTGTTGATTGAAATGAACACTAACTTTCAAATCACGTAACTCATTCATTTATAAAATCTTGCAGATTTCGTAAAGAATTAATTTGACAACAGCAAATGACAGTTATTGTCATGGGTATCTATATTTTTATCAAATTTTGTATTCCCAAAATTGATTCAATCGCCCCTAGTATAGGTATCTTAGTGACGAACAACCAGAAAAAAAAATTTGCGGACGAAAAGTGTATGCGGACGAAAAGTACTTGCCTTCAAAAATAGTCTACTTTTCATTCGTAAATCAGTACGTTGAATGCCATTTGTTGTTCAGGTCGACGAAAACTAACAAAATTCTTTATCATTAAGGTTCTAGTAAAACTCTGAGGTAACCGTTATCTCAGGAATTGAAAACGTTCCTTTAAAATTTAGTACCGAAGCAAAACAAGAAACATACACTTTGGACTAGATTTAGGTTAAGTTTAGACCACAGGATATTTGTGAAAAAAATGTCACAAGTGTTTTGAATTGTATTTATAGAAGAAGCCAAATAAGTGGAGACAATTAATAACAAGTGATGAACGAGTCCTAAACTTCTCATTTTGGAGTCAAGCAATAAAAGGTGGATATCTATTATTCAATATTTCAGAAGCATGTCTATATCCAAAAAGAAAATTAAATGACAAAATATTATTGACCTAACAGTGCATTTGCACTTTCACTCAGCTGCACTACTTCATGCCTTAAAATCTCCCAAATACTTCACCTAGTACTCTGAGTACTTAAGTATTTTTAAGTTCGGTATTGCCTCTGTGTACTAAGTGTGAAGTATCATTCCATTGTCTCAGTATAGAATATTTCAAGTGTATCATCCAAGAGCTACTCTTGGTGCAGTTCAGCAGCCCAGTATGGAGATGTACGATAAGTCAATTGGTGACTCGATGAAAACAGCAATTTCCTCCTCAACCTCCTAAAATACAGATCGAAATCTGAAGGTTCCTTTTCATTTCAATTGATATCAAGAGGAAGTTTGTCAAACTCCCATTCAAAAACTCATATCGCTCAACAAGAATATCTACAATCTACATAAATGCTTTCAAGAACATCAAATTCCTGAAGGTGATTCCGAGAAAATGTTCGCGAAGAAATTGATGAATTAAATTCCTGCCTGCATTGTACTTCATTAGACGACAGCTCCCTATGAAGAATTAATGAAAATTCCTGAAAACTTTTCATCCTACTGTATGCTCTATAAATCACCTGAAAAGATCCGGTTATATTAATTTTCCAGGATCCTCTGGGTGTACAATATCCCCCCGCAAAACTACACTTGTGGCAATTTCCTTCCTGTAACTAAAACTAAAATAGCTGCAGGTTCTACGAAATATTAACGGAAGTTGAGGTCCCGAAACATTTCTCATAATTTATCCTTATAGCCTCCTCGTCTCGATAGTAAACCAGAGTATTCTAAACTTTCGCACTTACCGTGATATGTAAGGAAATATAAACTTCGAAAATCTACATTTATACCCGAAAGAATTCACGGCAAAGAGAAGTAGAAATGGGAAGATCCCAGGTGCCAGATGAGTGGGGTGTAAGTGACTCGGGTTAGGAGTAACCTTGACGAAGAGTCATCAGTTAACCTCTAAACTGGTTCCTTGGAGAAGATGGGTTTACCACATTTGATAGGCCTAATCATATTGGATTCAGCACAGTTATTTTTCCTCCTAATTCTTCATTTGCGAAATAACCAAATTTTATTTCTGAAAAGCACTAGCTAGTCTTTCCGTCAAGCGTGCTGTGTAAATCAATGAAATTTTCACTCATATCTGTGGCTCCGATGACAATCATTAACTGTTATACACCAGACATTAAAATACTGTTTGTTTCTTTCGTCAGCCATTAGAATATTAAGGTGGTTCAATTGTAATTTTAAAGGGTGGTTCAGGAACGGTGAAAAGGAGAGTCTGATTCGAGATCTTTCGATTACTTCGATAAATAGATTATTTCAATTACTTTACCGTTGAATAATGAACAGCAGGTATGACAGTTAAAAAATATAATCGAAACATCAGAATAAATGAGTAAAAATTTGATTGATTCACGCAGTTTCTCAAAATTCAAATTTGAATATTTCGAAAAAGAATGGATAAAATGAAAATATATCACTGTGCTCAACTAGGGATGGAAAACCCTGTCGAATGAGGTATCACTTACCCCACACCCTGTATCTACAATATTGAGGGGAGAAAAATGCAGATAAAAGTCCTGAAGATATTCAATGGACTTTCAGCATTGAATCGTAATCCCCTCGTTGATGCCCGATGACCGAGAATAATTTTTCATGAACATAATCCGTGAAATTGCAAATTTCGGGCATTTAAATTAGCATATTTGTTTATGCAATGGAATTCGCGTAAAGGGTGTTCGTAGCCGGAGTTTTCCATTCATGATATCAAGCATCGCAGCCGGTGGTGGATTTACAACAGAGTAGAGCTTAAGGCCCAAGGCAGGCAAGGCTGTAAAGTGTGTCGATTTTCCCCTCAAGTTTATGATTCCCCTTTCATGCACAGAATCGCAGAACTGTATGTACACTCTTAGTGCAACGACATTCGAAGTGGAGGAAATGTAGCCACTATATCATTTTGGATTTGTAGAGATTATTCGGGCCAGCCAGGAAGGCGATAAATCTGCCTGCGGTGTTTCAAGAAAGTCAGCGATGCAATTCATAGTTTCTTTTCATCTTGTACTAGTAGATTGTACTGCTCTGCCAAATACAGCAGTATTTACCACAATGAGTTAGCAATGCGCTCAAACTCAAAGATTACCACAAACCGAATGGTCGAATGCTTTCAAAGGTATACATGCATTTATGGAGAATTGTTGTTTAGGTTGGAGAAGGACTGTCGCGAATCGTTTTCAAATAAGTATCCACATGAACGCCTCTAAAATTGAAGCGAAAACATAGTAGAGATGTTCACAAAAAAAAAAAGATTCTATCTAGTGTAGTCTGGAGGCCTACAAATGTTTTTTTCTGTTACAAACACCTTGAAATCATACTTCGATATCGAGTGGTACCTCTTTGAGCTCTTCGTAGTGATCTTACTCTATTGGACATTGTGTCAATGAGATGATCAATGAAAGTTTGGGAAATGTTTTGCCGAATGTCCGTTAAAGCGTTGGCGAGATGTTGTAATGTCTGCGGTGGGTCGGGTAAGCGGTGTTATTCCTGTGATCTGTCGTGTTCTAGTTCTCATGTTCGATAGCCCAACGGTACCTTGCACACCGCTGATCCCTACTCAACCGCTTGTGCCAGGTGGATCTTCTTGTCCTCAATTGGAAACTTTGCAACCCATTATGGATTATTCCACCAGGAACTATCCTACCGGTAGCTGGCCGGGATACTGTGAAAAAGGGAGAGCTCCAGCTCTTCCACCACCCTGAGTATATGCAGCACTTCTACTAGTACACTCTACTTCCTCCTATAGAGCATTGTTTCAGTGAGGGATAACGCAATGATCGAAAGAAGCAACAAGCCTGTTCTCAAAGCTCTATGGTACGATACTTTTTGCATGATGTTCCTGCCTGCTCTACTTTTTGGGTCGAGTCCCATCTTTCATGATATTTCCATTGGAAATGAAATTCATTTACTCCAGTTTTTTGTGTTATGCCTCGCCAACCTGATGTCAGATTCGTTCACATTTGGATATCTCCAAAACTGAACTGAAACTTCGCTTGCAACTTGAATCTCTTATTGATTCTTGAAATAGCTAACTTGCTGGCAGTTTCGGTGGCTAGTCTTCGAACATACTAATCGAGGAAAATCAAACAACAGTCAATAGAAACTATTGAGTAGCTCAAACACACTATGACAGTCACAGGTAATCTGCCAATGAAACGTGTCGCTGTGATTATTCAAAAAAATATATATATAAAGTGAAGTATAACAAAAAAATTTAACATAAATATAACATATATAACGTATAACGATATTTCTAAAATGTCCAACTATTGTGTCACTGGCTGTTCTCGTTTCAATGTCGCTGTGTACAATTAACATCCAGTTTAATCGAAATACTGATGGAACAGCGATACGGAATGTATTAATCAGATCCTGGAGCACAACAGTAACACGAGTGCAGCTCGAAAATCAAAAGCTTTTGTCGTATGCGTAGGGTGTATCGATCAAGTCCATTCCTGAGGTGATTTAATGGTCCGATTCCTGGAACAGTTTTGATCGTTTATGGAAAGTTTGTCCGTTATACCTCCGTCATTAGTTAGTTTCGCACAGTTTGTTGTACGTACGCTGAGGCTTCATTTCGCCAGATAAGTAATGGACGCTCAATTCCCCTGCTGGCTGCTTCAACAGAGATGCGGACCTTGCTATATTTCACTCAACCAGAGTATATTAATAGCCATAATGGAGTGGTTGCTTTTTAGAATATTGCACGAAATTGGATATCGACTGGAAATCGGATATGTTTCATAAAGAACAAGGAAAAAGGTAAATTTGCAATAAGAACATCCGGAAGAGGTGAAAATATTATCGTTTTGATGGTATAGATAGAAGGTATTTTCGAAAGTGTGTCTTTTTTGACATAGGGTAGAACTCATCAAAATCGAGATGGAAATAAATAATTTCATCAATAATCGCCTTTACAAAATATTCAAGATGATGGAGCCATCATTCCCATCTAATACGCCGATGCTACTGCTAAGGTTTTGTATCATACGCCGAATTGCATGGCATATTGTAACACTAACCTCTGTTAAGTCATACATATGCTATATTGTTCGATAACTAAAAATGTATTGCTGACACTCAAAAGAACATATATATAAATACCTATTAGCTTCTTGATCAAGGGGATCATTCATTTCTTTTTCTTGTCTGCATATAGTTCTTCAGGAATAAAATTACGGAATCCATTCAGTTCTTTCAATATGACTAATTCAGTATGTTTCTGTTACTTTAGGAGGAGATCTCTGTAGCCAAGTAAGGAAAATGGAGTAACAAATTTTCCTGCATTAGATTATCTCGAAATCAGATATATTTCCAACTAGAGAACGCATTAGAGCCTCGCTTTAAATATCAGCGAGCGAAGGTAGTTCTCGTATTTCCTGTTCTAAACCCAATTTATTCTCTACGAGTGAACAGTTCCGCATTTTATCTAGAGATTCTATGCGAATTAAGCTCAATTTACTCTTTCTTTATTTCCTCACTTCTTTCCGAATGCCCCGCCAAACCTAAAATCACTTTTAAAATGGAGGCGCTTTTTGAATTTGTTCATTACTTTCACAGTTTTCAAATTATTCATTTACTTTATTGTATAAAAGCAAAGGGAATTTTGGAATAGGATTCGTCTTCATCATCTTCGAAATATATTCAGCATTCACAAAAACTTCGTGGAAAGCAGTGGCGTCAAGTTAGAAGCTTTTGAGCTTTTTTGCAAATTCATAATTGCAACACTCACCTATTTCCAACAATATAGACTCGACCAAATTAAAAACTAGGAGATACTCGGTGTAAAATCAAGTTTATAGAGTTTGAGTGTCTTACGTTGGAAAGTTCTTGAGATACACAAACAAAAATGTCTTTCATCTTCATCAGTTCGAACAGATGAGGATCATATCCACTCATGATTCGTACGACGAAACGCTAGCTAGAAAATTGGTTTGTTTTGGTGTTTACTCTGCGCTTCAAGAGGTGGACAGGGGAGAGAGAGTAGGTAATTCTGTTCATATTTCAGCACCGGTGTATCTCGATGGAGATCAATAGCACTTGTTTCATTTCTTGTCTCGATAGCTCTCGGTCCAGGGCCGTAATTTGAAGTTCACAAGGAGGATAACAAAAAATTTTCTTTTATTGGGAGACTCAAAAAAGGGGTAGCATTTGAGAATTTTATTTCAGGGTGAACGAATACGAAAGGTTACTACAGGATTTTCGATTAATGTCATCGTAGAATAAGTTCCAGCAAATTGATTTTTCTATTTTTCATTTGACTTGTCCCATAGGTTGTAAATGTCTTAAAGGATCAATAAATATATAATCATTATAATGATATCAAATTCTTAAAAATAAACAGCCATAAATACGAGCCAGTTGTCCTGTTCATTGTTGATTCATGTGAAATTTTTGTTTAAAGGTGAAGTTCCTCTTGAAACTTATTTTAATTCTTTTGACTTCCATTGAAGTGAAACGATTTTTGTTGAAAAATTTAACATTCAAGTATTATCCGTTAATTCCTTCAAGAGATACCCATTCCCAACCACTGCATCATATGCATTTCATCTTCGAGTTGATTTTTTTGAAATCTACAACTGATGTAACGTCTTCAACCTTCAGCCCAAGAATATAACCAACATTAACTCTCCTCAAGCTACTGCATATTATGTGTCAATAATTAAATTTTTCTCCATACCAGAAATAAATATATTTAAATACTGATCTCCTGTATTTTCCATGCAAATAACTATACTTCATTCACTTTTATTTTAGCAGTCGGTTGGCCATGGAAATTTGACACATTTCACTCTGTATAGTACGAAAATGTGGGGTTATGAAGCTTGTCAAAACATTTTTGGGTTTTAAATCAACGCTATGTTGCCCGTTCTACGTAAAAGTTTCTGTTATTGCGTATTTTATCACAATGTCGAATCTCTTCGGAAAATATGTGACGAACATAATTGAAGTTTATACAAACTGATAGAAGGCATACCAAATCCAGTTATTCGGATGGAAAATACAAGAGATCAGTATAATATCATAATATGCACTAGCTTGAGGAGAGTTAATGTTCGTTACCTATCTTTTTTGGCTTACATCATTTGTAGATTACAAAAATATTAACCCGAAGATGAAATGCATATATTGCAGTGGTTGGGAATGGGTATCTCCCGAAGGAATTAACAGATAATTACAAGAATGTTAAATTCTTCAACAAAAATCATCTTGCATCAATATAAGTAAAAGGAATTGAAGGAAGTTTCAAGTTAAGATGCAACTTTACCGTTGAACAAAAATTTCACATGAATAAACAAGGTTCAAAGGCAACTTGCGCGTATTTGTGGCTATTCATCTTCATACATTGATGTAATAATAATAATTAGGTATTTATTAGTACCTTAAAACATTTACAGTGTATAGGACAAGTCAAATGAAAAATAGAAAAATCCATTTTAGGGAACTTCGGGGAACTTATTCTCCGATGACATTTATCGAAAATCCTGTAGTAAACTTTTCGCATTAATTCACTCAAACATAAAATTCTCAAATGCCACCACTTTTTTGGGTCTCCCAATAGAAAGAAATTCTTTGTCATCCTCTTCATTCACAATATTTCTGATTGTGTAAATATCCAGCTGAAATATAAGTCGTTTAGATTCAGATGAAACATTATATAAATTCTCTTACATTGAATATGTTCGCTACCGTCTGACGTATTGGGGATTTTAGAATATCAGGGTATAACTATTTGAATGAACGGACCTGAATTCTAAATAGCACTTCCTGAAACCCTGTCTCTTTTTTCAATCACTTTCGGCATTTTCGTAATAAAAATTGATATTAGTTGTGGCAACGGCGTTATGACATTAACGACATTTCATGAGTGCCAACCTAACTTCGTTCTGGTTACAAAAACTTGAGAAAATTATTTCATGGCCAACCGACTGCTAAAATAAATTTGAATGAAGTATAGATTTGGTATGCCTTCAATCAGTTTTTATAAACGTCAATTATGTTCGTTACATATTTTGGACTTCCTATTTTCTGAAGTGATTCGACATTGTGATAAAATATGTAATTACTGAGACTTTTACGTAGAACGATAACATAGATCTGATTTCTTCTTCTTCTTTCTTTTACTTTGTCCAATGCTGCCATTCAGTCAAATTTCTACATCAGCCAAATGAGCCTTCTGCTAAGCATATCTTGGTTATTCCAATACTCAATAAAATTTTATATATAAATTTTTTGGCCTGAGTATTAATAGAGGTATCAATGGTAAGAAATGAAGGACTGAAACATACAGCGTTGATTTAAAACACAAAAGTGTTTTGGCAAGCTTCACAACCCCCACATTTTCGTACTATACAGAGTGGAATATACTGAGTGTTAAAATAAAAGTTAATGGAGTATAAGTACTCGTCTATCGAAGATTCCCCCGTGAACACTGAAGTATCAGTTCCTTCCTCTCCTGTGTTTCAAAATAGTCAGCACTCAATAGAGCCATGTTATCAGTAATGACGCCGAAATTGTCTTATGCCTGAATATTCTCCCTGTTTATCTATCCGAATTGCCAGACACGTTGATACCCTATTCGTTTTCCGTTCCGTAAAAATAAATGATGAATACCTCGTTAGTGAACATAGCATATTCAAAATAATGATGTTCCATCGATGCTGTACATATTTTTTGTCGACGAGCAAACAACCCTCCTAGTTCGGGATGGAAAACCGACGGTAACTACAGGAAACAACACGGCATGCCACGTTGTTTCCGTAACAACGCACCGGACGAGCCAGCGGTTCTGCCGGATTCAATAAATTGAGATAAGAGAATTCAATCAAAACTCGCTTTGCTGCTCCCCCTCGTCGCTCCCTCCTGATATCTGCCACGCTCTGGAAAAACAAGGACGGCGCCAGGGTGAACAGGTCAGCATGCAGATATGAGAAAGAGATTTCTCGTTATATTTCTGCGGGTTCAGCCTGGGTTCGAATGGTGCATGAGCGATGTCATGTTCAATGATTTCAAAAATAAAAATGTTCGAAGGGGTAGAAAATATCAAGAAAACACCAATTGCTGACTTTTGCTTGAGTCAATAATTATTGATCTATTTATCGTTGAGCAGAATAGAATCAATTCTGTCGCCGTACAAGTGATTCCTAGTCTTCTGTCAATTTCAACACCCTGCCAATTAAGTGGAGAATCAAGGAGAAGCGTTTCCCTTTATCAGCTACCATCCACTTTTCATCAGATCATAGCATTTCTTTTTTGTTGTAGCAGGGCGAAAAGTAGGACGAACCACCCTCTCCTGAGGGGGTACAAGTGTAGGGATTATCACTCTCCTGAGCTCGAGACCCACTAAAATCCGTTAAATGCTTCTTGAATATTGGTTCCAGGCATTTCTTATAAACCGTTCAACTCTTAGTCGGTTTTCTTCTCGCACACTATCGTGCTGGGATTTTTGTGTTTATCCTCTATTGGATAACACTTTATTGGATTTTTACATAAGTTTTTGTTCTTATTTTAATCTCTTGGTCTCCTTCGGTAAATTCGCATTCTCCTTGTGTCTTCCTCCAGGTCGTAGTTCACTAGTCTCTTTAGTTCTTGATTCGGATGGTTTTTCGCTGTTTCGAATAATTTTTCTGCTCTTCTGTTCAGGAATTGGGTTATGGCTTCCCAT
This sequence comes from Coccinella septempunctata, assembly GCF_907165205.1. Taxonomy (NCBI): domain Eukaryota; kingdom Metazoa; phylum Arthropoda; class Insecta; order Coleoptera; family Coccinellidae; genus Coccinella; species Coccinella septempunctata. The sequence continues at coordinate 23,202,734 of NC_058194.1, forward strand.
TTTAGGTCCCAATAAATCTGTCTATTCCTGACAAACCAAGGTGCATCTATTGCACATCGTAGCAGCTTGTTTTCAGTGGCCTGAATTTTTTTGATATGGCTCTTTGCCGCGAAACCCCAGGCAACTGATCCATAAGTCAGCTGAGGCCTAGCAACGGCTTTAATAATCTTCAATTTTGTCTCTTTCGACATGTGGCTTCTTCTTCCTATCAAAGGGTAGAGTCTATTCATCGCTGCTTTCGTTTTGTCGATTGCTTGTTTGATATGACTTTTCCAAGTAAGTCCTTTGTCAAGCGTTATTCCTAAATATTTGGCTTCATTTTTCCAATCGATTTCTTCGCCGTCAACTTCTAGATTCGTTTTGGGTAGCAGTCATCTCTTCTGAAATAATATTACTTGGCTCTTTGGTCCATTGAGCTTGATTTTCCACTTTATGCACCAGTCATTTGTTTCGTCAATCGTTTCTTGTAGAACTCGTTCTATTACTTCAGGGTTGCGGTGTCGAGTTGCTATCCCTGTGTCGTCAGCATATAACGTTAGCATGGTTCTTGGATTCTTCGGAATATCCTGAATGTATATGTTGTACAGAAGTTGCCCAACTACTGACCCTTGGGGTACTCAGCTTCTATATCTCTTGTTGTGGAGCATTCACCTTCCACTTTCACGTAGAATCAATTTTCGAGATGATTCCTGATCAACTTGAATATTTTGATCGAATATCCAGCACATCTCATATTATAAATTAATCCTTCATGCCAAACTCTGCATGTCGAATGCTCTGGCGACGTCTAGTAGAACAAGACCTGAAGCTTGTTTATTTTGGAATCACTCTGTAATATATTCTGTGAGCCTTAATAATTTTTGCTCTGTTGAATGCTCTCTTCTGAATCCGAACTTGGTATTAGTTTCAGATTTTCGGTTTCCTCATTTAGCCTCGTGGATATAATTCTTTCTAATACTTTTCCTAACGCCAACAGTAGACTTATCGGTCTGTAGTTTTGTGGGAACTTCTTCTCTTTGAATTGTTTATTGAACACTATGACTTCCTCTGTTTTCCATTTTTTCGGGTATTGTTCTGTCCTCATAATTCCATTCGCGATATTTGTTAGAGCAGCTATACCTTTTCTAGGTAATTTCTTCAACATAACATTCGTTATTTTATCGCTTTCGGGAGCTTTTCTCTTCTTCAAACTCCTAATTATTTCCCTAATGATAACATTATCTAGGGTCGTATTAGGATTTATTTCAGAAATCATTTTTAACTTTTTTTTCCACTTTGTCGATTCGAAATTTTAGTCTGTGTGATTTTTAGTGAAATGCTCCATGTTGACCAGTTCTACCTTCTGTTGAAAAAAAGCCCCAATTTTAAATTCACCCTACCGAGAAAATTATTTGTCATCGCCCATTCGATTGGAATATATTGAGATTGATCCCAATCACCCTACGTCTAATGAATTTTGAGGAATTCCATAATATTCCTCACCCAGGAATTCCGTACCAAAACAAAGGGTCATTTCCGTGTAAACGCAGCAGGACCCTGATCTATTGTCCCCACTATTTTATACGGGATGAAATTGAAAAGGAATCTCCCCACATCCCGTCGAGGAAATGGGGTTATTATTAGATGCTCGAATATTGCCTTCGTTGCTCAAATGAGTTATTATAGGTAGCTCGGAAATATTAAAAGGTCCCCAGATTTATAGGGGCGCATATTCGGACGCGAATGCTTCTTATTGTTCGAAGATTGAAGCTGAAAAATTTACGGCATGAGATATTTTTTAATTATTTCGATTCGCGAGCACCCAATAGGTCACTCGCGTTCCATCCAAAGCCATTTCGGAAGCTATGAATAAATTGAATGCTCCCGGCCTACCGTTTAATATGACTGCATTGAGTCACCTCCTCAAGGGGAGTACGGCACTTATGTTGAAGACATGTGCTTGAGTAGGTAAAGCTCGTAGGATTATAAATGATCCAATTGGAATGTGAATTGCAGAATTATAGCTACTAATATAAATAATTTATCGTCCTCGTCCTTTCATTCAGTTGAGCGGGCTGGATTTTCCTTTATTTATTCTGCAATCTTACTGCCGAATCTCGGAATCTCTCTGTTTTCCATTTGCAGAAAACCACTCTCATATGTAGTGCATAATACTGAGCGTAATGAAATTATGGCAACTAAATCGGGTCACAAATTCTCGAGAAAAAATTAGGGGTACTCTATTTTTGATATGCCAGTTTGACAGTTGCTCCCTCTTACGGATTTACAACCCCCTAAATTTTGCTCCTAAAAATTTTTTTTATTTTCATCACAAACGGAAATTGTAGAATTTCGTATACTGGAGTCTCATGGTATACGAAATCTCATGGTGCTACCTACTTTGGTGATGGGAGCTTTTCAACTGAATTGGCTTACTAACGGTTTAACAGTTTTCGAAAAATGCAGATACGCAGTTTAGTGGTTCCAAAGACATTGTGCCTCAGTAAAAAGTGATTTGCTCTTAGTTTGAGTATTTCTTTATTTCAAATACTTACTCTTTTAAGGCATATTTATATATTTTTGTTCTGTGATTGAGAAACTGTGAACTCATCACTCTTGAATAGATTGTAATTCAGAAAATCAACATTTCGAAAATTATTGTACAACTGGTTGCCAAATTTGACGCTACTAGTCGAAAACAAAAAGGGCGTGTATGAAAGAGGAGAGGAAGCGTGTGACGTGGCTGTCTTAGGTCATGTAGCAATGTATCCGACCTTTAGTACTAGGAAATTGTTCGATGTATCTGGTGTTTCAAACACAACAATCATGAGAATCCTTAAACAACATAAATTCCATCCTTATAAGATACGATTGGTTCAGAACTGAATGAGGATCGTCGACTATAGTTCTGTGAAGTGGTCAGTAAAATGAATAATGGTAATCGAAACTACTGTTTTTCCGACCTAAACAGCATTGTAAACCGGCATAACTGTCTATATTGGTCAGATGAAAATCCAAGATTATTTCTTGAATTGCTCACTCAGCTTCCTCAAACATTAAATGATTGGGCGGGTATTTATAAAAAAATTACATAATCGTCTTTTCATACCCGGTTAATCACACTGGCCAAATTAATTCAGAGCTGTTGAAGAACGCTATTTATCCTGTCCTCGTGCGAGTATTGGATAATGCAGAAGACCATCAAACGTACATTATCCAACGACCACATTTCATTCAAACGGTGCGTTAGTTCTTAGATAAAAATTTTCCTCACGCCTGGATCGAAGAAGGGGGCATATTGAATGGCCACCCAGATCACCTGGTCTCGCTCCACTCTGGTCTCTTTTTATGGGAACACCTGAAATCCAAGATTTACGCTAACCAGTCTGAGTCACTGGATGATTTGCGAACTCGGATCAAATTACACCAGAAATCTGGTTTTCAGCAAAACTCACTGAATGGAAGTGAATGGGGTCTATTTCTAACATTTAATAAACTAGTCACAGAAGTAAGTACGCTTCCACTATTTCACCTTTCATTTCGTTATAAATGAAAATGTAGAAGAAATTTCAGGAGCAGATAGCTCTAGATAAAGTCTTCAGCATGAGGTATCGTCACACCCCTCTCCCTTTTCAAAATCAAGACACCAACCAGACACCCGTCTGGGGGTTGCAGTTACGGGAATGCAAGGAGCGGAAAACTTGTTCCTCCTCGAATCAGAAATTGACGACCACACTGTATAATATTGTACTCAATCCATTATGTCAATAAGAAATTTTCACTTTCCATACCATTCTTACTATTTTTTATCTTTCATTTTAATTTCAGTTAATTAATATTACCTCACTATGGCAGGACAACATCTGCAGGGTTAGCTGGTGGTGAAAAAAATTAATTAATTTATATTCAGTACTAATTAATTATTTCTTCATGTTGTAATTGAATTAATTAAAGATCGAAATAATCGTGAACCAGTTTTTCTATTGGCTCAGAGATTCGGCCCATTATTCAAAACATGCATGGGACTTTTTTGAAAACAGTTTCAATTAGCTGAGCTGCCTCAGTTTTAATGCGGTTCAGCTCGCTATTTCGAACAGCGGCACAGCCAAACTATCGCGATCTTCCGCAAACGAACTCTTTTCATTTTTAATTGCACCACGCTCCATATTCCATTATTTCGCTATAAACTTCAACACCACGTTAATATCCTATCTAATTCAATAACGGCCATACGTATGTATGGAGCGTGGTCGTAGCCACGGTCTATTTCCTACCAGATATGAGAATTTAATTCAAACGTCAGAACAGGCCGGATATTAAATCGAACCGCCTCTCTATACACGAGCAGACCACCCGATTGAGAGATAGCTCCGCGCCGAAGACCTCTGTTGTGTGGAGGAACACGTTTATTTGTTGCTTCGCGTACAAACAGAGATACATCTCCGGGGCCGTCTACTCTAATTCAATATCGAAGCTTTAGGAGCCGAGATTGAATTGCAACGTCATATCATATTTAGACTGTTCTGCTTTCCATTCGTATCTTCATGAATGTTTCATGCCATAGTGATGGGATGGTTTTGTTGGGGAGGAATTGCCAGAGATTGATGTTTGATTCGATTAAAATAGTAATAAGTTGCGTTGTGTGCTGGGAGCAATGCTGTTTACGTATTTTTTCAGCGAAACCTCAAGAGGTAGTAAGAAATTGAATGTTTGGTATGCCTCTTAATTCAGGGAATTTCATTCAACTCGCTCTGTTGTTGGGTTGGTACTTTCAAAATTACGAAACCATTTATCAATTAGTTCAACTGAAATTTTGCTGGTCTGATAATGAAGATAGACATACGAAAAATATTCTGCGTACGTATACATGATCGTTTCAGTCACTCTTCAATAATCTTAAAACCGAAATACGTGTTTTTCATTAGGATCATCGAATTGTGCCTCCTTCCAACTCAGTAGATTGCTCCTGGCTTCTTTCGTCTCTTCACTCCTTCCGATTCATCTTACTGAAGAGGCTCTGATCGATCATGAATAGGGTTGCTTGACTCGGGTTTGTCAGGCAGTTTATGTCCTAGTTGGTGGCGACGCTTTGCGAACAGAAAACAAACTGTCGTCCGTTATTCATAACAGTATAATAATAATATTAACACCTTCGCCGAATGCTCCAGAAGTTTTTTATTGAAAATAATATCGATCTACTAGATAAGCACATGGAAACTATTTCAACATAAAGTGAACTCGAGGAACAGGAGACGATAGGCCTGATAACGAAAAAATTAACACAGAATTTGAGGAAACTTCGATTGAACAAAAATATCTATAGAGTCATGGTGAAAGCAGTACTGGTAGGGACGGCGAGAATGGTACGCAAGTAGATCGGAAATGCAGAAGAACATGGAAAAGAACACCATCCACTTCCACGAAAGCCTTAATGCTTAAGTCATACTAGATATTTTTTTTGTCCTCCAAAAATTTCATGACTGTTACAATTGTCTGTTTTGAATCTCGAGAAAGCTGTTGTTCAATATCGAAATATTGATGTTTGATTCTTCCTCCAATAAAATGAAGCCAAACATCACAGATTCACGTTGAATTTCGAGTACTGGATGCAAAATGGCGGAGGCAATGGCTGTTATTGTCAATTTTATTTCTGTCGCTGTCCAAACGTAGACAAAAAACTTATATTCAAAGATTATAATGGTTAAAAGACTAGGATTTGAAGTCCTTCATCATGCTTATAATGAAAGGGTTCTTTTCAATGCTGACTTATCTCTATCTCTCCCATATATTACAAATCTTAAATTACTTATGTCCTTGCTGGATTTTCTAACTTTGTTATCGTAGTAGGATGTATTGAGCTATTTCCATGAATTTTGCTCATTCTATCCAAACTTTCGTCAATCGTTCATTGGCCTACTTCAGGCAATTTTTCGTTGATAATTGATGAAAAAAACTCGATGAATCACTCCACAAATTTTTAATTATCGATTATTTCACGTCGAGAATCAGTTATTATAGTTGTGACAATTGACAGGTCAGAATAAATGTGAAGTTAAGCTATATCTAGCCATATGATATGAAAATATGAAATCAGTGAAAAAATTTCAAACGAATGCCTAATGTGGAGAAATCATCAAAAAATCTATACTATCTTTTCACCAAAAATGTGAATTAGGGATATCTAAGGTTTTCAAATTTATTGGCATGAAATGGTTAGGATGTTTCATCAAGGAATTTCTTGATTCATTAGGAACAAATTCAGCGCCCATACCAAAAATTCTGGTCAATAAAATGGGTATCAAGATGAAAATATTAGGTATCAAAGCAACCGATGAATGTTTCGAGTCTGTTGTATTCTTTGCCACAACGTTTTTACGTATTTATGGACCATTATGGAACTCTGATAGAGTTCATTGTGTTTGGCACTACGTAGGTAGGTAATGCTAAGCTGAGCTCTCTGAACTTTCGATGTTCATTTTGAACTAATTCAAACATTAATGTACATCCTTTGTAGCGATGGATATTAAATGATGAGCACCTGCTCATCGTTGTTGCAAAATGGTGCAATCGCCAATGTTAAATTGTAGTTCTGTATTGGAATAACCTTATCGGAAGGTATTTATATGAACAGTATTATAATATACAGGGTGTTTCCTAATTGAATGTCAATTCTTATGGGGGTGATTTTTGGGCCCATTTAAAGAAAAAAACTTCATATAAACATATGTCCTAAACGTCTTACCTTTTGAGATACAGGGTAGTAAAGTTTTCGAAAATAAATCATTTATTATCAATATCTACAATACCACATCAAATATTTTGATGAACTTTGTCATACATGTATACCATGAATCAAGAGGCATTTTTCAATGTATCACTTTTTTCTTAATTTCCACCAGTGGCCTTCCTACGTAATTTGACCTACCTGTTTTGGCAGACATTGATGGTATGCCACAGAATTTTCCTGAAATAAAAATTATTTTTTGAAATTTCCAATCATTTCTCACCAAAGTTGATCACTAGACTTTTTCCAATCCGATTCACGGTTTCCGCTTAAAAAAATAGAAACCGTTTCTCTGCATGATCATAACAATATCCTTAATACACACATATGACAATATCATCATGCAGAGGCATACGTGGATTTAATTTTTTTTTGGTGAAACCCGTGCGTCAGACTTAAGAAATTCAAGAGATCAAATTTGATCATAGTCAGTAGCGTGCCTCTGACTGTCTGAATAATACCACCCTGTATCTCAAAAGGTAAGACGTTTAGGACATATGTTCATATGAAGTTTTTTTCTTAAAATGGGCCCAAAAATCACCCCCATAAATATTGACCTTCAATTAGGAAACACCCTTAGAGTGAACAATCGACAGTTCAAAAACTAAAGCAAGGTTTTATCTTTAAGAAAGTGGATTGAAAAAATACAAGAAAATGGTAAATAATTCGACGAATTGAACAGTTAGATCTTGATACTAAAAACCAAGTTCAAGACGATCTCTAAGATGTAGTTATTTCTGATAAAAATTACAAATATAATATGCTATCGCTATCATTCGATATCGTCGACTTTCAAAACTGAAAACCGTACCCTAATTTGCCCTTAATACAATCCTGCTTCAAATTACTTTAGCAACACCACCATCACCGAGCCTTGCGATTTATCCAAACTGTTGACTGTTGACCTGACAGCAGTTGATGGATAGACGGTCGAATCGTGGCGGATCATCCCTTATATCGTAGGCATTTATTCATGGTCGCGGAATGCCGTTTATGTGTCCAAGTGATTGAATCAATCCAATCTTGCCTAACCACACATTCGGGACGTTTGCGCTCATGCTGGGTATGAGATAACTGCCATTCTTGTGCGGGCTTATTAAATTATATCGGAGGGAGATGTATGGGAGGAAGATGTTGCATTAATTTCTGGCATGGATGGGATTCGATGTGGTTTTGAGTATGAATGCGTAGAGTTGGATGGAATGTATGAGAGATATGAAGAAATAGAAAAGTAGTTGTCTGATTGGGGATGCTATGCTTCCATTAATTCTCTTCAGACGCATATGGTAGTGTTTGTGGAGCCAGTTAGATAAGAAGGCTAGCAAGTTATTAAAGAAGATTGTTCCCTGAATAGGAAAAAGGAACACTATCAATTCAAATAGTTGTATTATCGAACATAGAAGAATAATTGTCCATAAAATTTTGTTTCTTCATTAAAAATTTGAGATTTTGAAGACACAACATGGATCTTGAACACTTGTGTTAGAAGCTAATAACGTTTTCATATGAAAATTATTTTACATCGAAATTTTTATTCTTTGACATTCTAAACTTGTATATCTAAGTTCAGATTTCATCCAAATATTTTTTTCATATTACTATAAAAGCATGGTATTTCAATCGTCCTTTATCAGCATGTGTAATCTAATTTATTCTTGAGTAAGTCCATAACTTGTTGAAACAAAAACGAGGTTCATATTTGTCTTGTATAGTGTTATTTACTGGTTTTCATATTACAATATTTGGCGGTTATTTAGAGACGCTAAAAAGATTGGGTTATAATCATCAAATCGTCTCCATTTCTTTATTACAAATGCCAATATGTTTTCATCGAATTATCGCTGCAAAAACATGAAGAACATTTCATTTAGATTCAAAAAAATGTGTATTTCTATAGAATTATCCTCTATCATGTGTTTTCATTAAAGCAGAAATAAAATAGGAGATCGATAAAGAATTCAATATGAATTTTATTCCATTGATTTTTGAATTTTTCGTGGCAAAATCTTTGTTTTTCAATTCATGTTTGTTGAACACGATATTCGAGTAAAATGTTAGTACAGTTAATTACTGGAATACAAAAATGTTTCAATAATCCAGCTTTATTGACCAAATAGATATCAAAACAGAATAAATTCCAATGCCTCGATAATAATTTTGTTATCCAAACCAGACTTGATAACAAACTATTATCATGTTTGATAAAATATTTCAGTTGAGCTCAACTTCGTATAAGGGTGAATCATTGGTATATTCATTTCCGAATCAATCACAATTTTCCTTGGTACACAGTACCTATATCCAAAAAATAATAAATCCGAGGTTTCAGAAGAGAAAAACCATAATTCCCATATACTCAGATTTCCTCCAGCTCTGAGATCGTGATATATTTTCTCGTTCCTCGTTCGTTTATTTTCTTTCAAACTCCGTCCACGAAAACTCTTCAAGATGTTAATGTAATATTAAAACGGGAAAATACATCGCCTATGCAATATGCAGTAAGTAATCATATAAAAATAGATACTCGGATCAATCTCAATAGCTTATAATATCATTCTCCTGTACTGATTTAATAGCTCAGATAGGGGTTGAATTTAAATGAGCTCATCATCCCTACAGGAAAGTATTTTGTCATATGATTTAGTAGAGCGTCATGGATAGTAGTATTATCTATAAACAGAGGCGTGCTGGATGGGTATTCAAGAAGGTATTAAAAGTTTTTCAATATCAAACTTTGGAAAGTTTCTGTGAGTATTAGGGCAGGTATTTGATATGCAAATCCGTAACTAGAACTTCCCCGAACTAATTCAGTAATTTTGTTTTTTGGTTGATAGTTGCTTTTTTCCTGAGGGAAGACCAGCAATTTTTAAATTTTGCTGCCCACTATCATGCAAGAATTTCATGAAACTTCAAGGCTTCAATTTGGATGAGTTAAATAGTTACCTCAACTGCTGAAATAACTTCATTATTAATTGAAGATGTAACAATACTTTTTCGACATTATTGTTGATATTGATTATTTCTTGTCATAAGCGTATTCATATCAGATAACATAAGACAAGATAACGTATCCTTTCCAATTCAGAAATATATTTCCAGTTGTAAGGATTTGTAAGGAAATAGTTAATTTTTTGCATCACATGAAGGTCTAAAACCGACTCATTAATCATTCGGGATTAATCAAAGATCGTTCAAACGAATGTTAAAAGTGGATGTCATCCTGAATTATTGCGTTCCAATTATAAGAACAAACAACATAAATCTACCGTAGGAATACCTGAGTAGTTCATCCGCTGGAATCAAAGGAAAAGGATGAGATCAAAGAAGTGGCACTATTCCATGATGTCTAATGAATTAGAGTTTCGTGCTTAACGGGAGGAATGTTATGAGTTCAAACTGAAATAGCTCGGATTCAGGACAACTCGAAATAAGCCAGCCAAATTTCAGGATATTAGCTGGCGCGTCCTGGTGACTTTTACCCATTCGTTAGTTACAAATCGATAAGGAAGGTGTTTTTGATGGCCACTGTATTTTCACCCATTTTACGCCAGATTAAACTATGCGGACATCTTACTAATGAACTTTCATGAATAAATCATACCAGTAGTGACGTTTTTGAATTCTCATTTGTTTTCACTGAATTCAAATGACAGATGATGTAGGGGTGGTATTATGATATATAACATTGATAATTTTCACAACTTCTTCTTCTTGAAAGTGAATGTGATTCCATAGTGAAAAAAAAATATTGTATTATTTTTCATCTCTTTTTCGAACAGCACATGTCAGAATGAAATCATGCACCAAAATTTCCCTATTAAAAACGACGAAGATGTAGATCTGTATTATGGTAAAAGCCAACAGAAAAACAAGAAAGAGATAAAGACACTTCATATTGTCAAGACACCACGCCGAGATTCATGAAGCTTTATCGGGGAATCAACGCTTGATTGACGTATAGATGTCAATTTATTCTCAATCGATCATTCAGTCACTATCATTCAGAATATCATTCTCGCATTGAATAATTTTTATACGTCCACTCACTAATTCTCAATTGCTACTTCTACAAAATATTCAAAAATGAAAAAGTTTCATTGATTTCGTTTAGAAATGGAGTGACTCTCAAATCGTTGATCGGACAATCAAAGTTTTATGAAACCCGCTGTGAATCCACTGTATGGTTTCGTTTCGAATCAACCTGTTTGGTTTTTCACTGGAAACGGGAATTAATTGCAAAACACTCCCTATTTATCCCACCATCTTGTAACTTGGGCGGTTTTTATGTTAATTTCAATAGGTTCTACCCTCTGACAAAAAGGGTTTAAGACACCCGTGTACCAAGAAGTGAAAAAAAGATCGAAACTTATCAATAACATTGTAAAATCATACCAAAAATTTCTCAAATTTGTTTCTATTAGTTTGATGTCTGCATAGTCTCACCCGGCTTGGAAATGGGGTAAAAACACTAATAGGAATTAATCCAGATGCATTTACTACTTACCGATATGAATATGAAGAAGTGTTACGATCTGAATTGAACTAGTCAATTTGCCATCGTCAGGACAACTAAATGGAGAACGTTCCACAAAAGGAGCAGACGCTGACCATGGTTTCAGTCTTATTTGACCTCCTCAGAGCAACACAGCTCCTTCTCTGGAAAAACGCTTGGAATTGATGGACCCATCTTTTTTGTGACCGACTGTTACATTTGAGCACGAAATATTTCAGAACCACATTCAATACCATACCTAAATTCTTTTCATTTCCTTCTCTTCATTATAAATTCGGAGAAACAAATGGTACAATAGTTGTCACAACAAAAGTTGAGTATGACTAAGAGTTTCCAACCTGTGAAACACCCTCAATATTACAGGAATTGGGAAAAAAGTTTCCCCACGTAGACAAAAACTGAGTTCGTTGTACCCCGAAAATCATCATGTCGAAATTCATCGACCAAAACCTCCCGGTAATGTGGAAGTTCAAACAAACCCCTGCATTCCAAACCTGGCGCTAGCACGAAGTTGAAAATTCACCCCGGAACTAAACTATCAATTCCGGAGTGAAATGAGACGGAACCTGAGTAATTACGGTTAAAACTAGTCCAAGCTTGAAAAAAGGAACGAGAGTGGGGGGCTAGTCTCGCGCTCAAGTCCATATTTGTCCGTTTGAGGGCTTAATTCGAAAATGTGATAGGAAGGAACTGATTCGCTGATGGCCCCAACAACAGAGGCAGGAAATTACATCTGCTTAGAAGCTTTTTCCCCCGGTAGCGAAGCTCCAATCTTTCCGACGTGTATGCAATTAATCACCCTGTGGTGGTGCCGGAAAAAAAGTTGTGTTTGGGGGGATTCTTGCCAATGTCATGCTCGCGTGCGGTATCTTCGCAACTTTTCAACTTATTGTTGGGGCAATAAAGGGAACGTAAATTACAAGCGATGATAAGTAGAATTTCGAAAGATTTTGTTAGGTCGAGAATTGTTCGTTGCATTATGCTAGATTAATAAACTCAACGAAACTAACATTATACGTCGAAATTAAAACTTGGGGTAGTTTTTGTTAAATGTGCATTTAAGAAGAAAATAAAGTATCAGCATTGTTGGAAAAAAAATTATGTCGAAAGCAGAGAATAGTATCTCATTGCTTAAGTCAGGTTTTGTTTATTGAAATTCTACGCAATTTTTGTAGGTGAGGTTGGAGACAATATATCATCTTTCACTGACGTGGTGTTATTGAGTTTTATTGGTTTCATGGATTGATATTGTTTTACACACGATGAGCCTCTTTAATAATAGTTGCAAAAGTTTCAAGAACACCTCTGTTGAATAGACTAAAAGGGAGTGCGGAAGACTTGAACCATGCTATGGTCGGGGGACATAATCAGTGGTCCATGTTTCCCGCACTGAGCTTAGATCATAGTTTGCTTCAAAAAAAGAAAATTGAATAATAGAAATGAATATGAAAAATATACTCCATTCACTTTTCTTTTAGCACTCGATTGGCCATGGAAATTTGACACATTTCACTCTGTATAGTGCAGAAATGTGGGGTTATGAAGCTTGTCAAAACATTTTTGAGTTTTAAATCAACGCTATGTTGCTCGTTCTACGTAAAAGTTTCTGTTATTACGTATTTTATCACAATATCGAATCTCTGCGGAAAATATGAAGTCGAAAATATGAGACGAACATACCTAATTGAAGTTTATACAAACTGATTGAAGGCATACCAAATCCAGTTATTCGCATGGAAAATACAAGAGATCAGTATAATATCATAATTTGCACTAGCTTGAGGAGAGTTAATGTTCGTTATCTTCTTTGGCTAAAGCTTAAATACGTTACATCACTTGTAGATTTCACAAATATTAACCCGAAGATGAAATACATATGATGCAGTGGTTGGGAATGGGTGTCTCCCGAAGGAATTAACAGATAATTACAAGAATGTTAAATTCTTCAACAAAAATCATCTTGCTTCAATATAAGTAAAAGGAATTAAAGGAAGTCTCAAGTCAGGATGAACTTCACCTTTGAACAAAAATTTCACATGATTAAACAATTAACAGGACAACTGGCGCGTATTTGTGGCTGTTCATCTTGATACAATGATATAATAATAATAATTAGGTATTTATTGGTTCCTTAAGACATTTAGAATTTATAGGACATGTCAAATGAAAAATAGAAAAATCAATTTTCGGGAACTTATTCTACGATGACATTCATCGACAATCCTGTAGTAACTTTTCGCATTCGTTCACCCTAAAATAAAATTTTCAAATGCCACCTCTTCTTTGGGTCTCCCAATCGAATGAAATTCTTTGTCATTATATTGGAAAATATTGTGGAAATATTCAGCTGAAATATAAGTCGTTTAGATTCAGATGAAACATTATATGAATTCTCTTACATTGCTAGCGTCTGACGTATTGTGGATTTTAGAATATCAGGGTATAAGTATTTGAATGAGCGGACCTGAATTCTAAATAGCACTTTCTTAAACCCTGTCTCTTTTTCCAATCACTTTCGGCATTTTGTAATATAAATTGATATTAATTGTGGCAACGGCGTTATGACATTAACGACATTTCATGAGTGCCAACCTTACTCCGTTCTAGTTACAAAAACTTGAGAAAATTATTTCATGGCCAACCGACTGCTAAAATAAATGTGAATGGAGTATAGGTACTTCTATCAGCGTTATAGTCGAAAGTTTTACAATAGCACTTTAGTTTTGTCACACTGAAGTGTCATTATTTCAGTAAGGAATCGCTATATTCTTACTCAGATGAAGTAGGGGAGACTAGGGAGCATTGATACATGGGGAGGCTTGATACAGGCTTATATCCGCGATCTGTAGCCGTTTTCAAAAGTATTATACTAGTGAACACTATTCTTTGGCAGAGGGCATTGCGTGACGTTAATATGTAAGGCTAACAGTAGTTTGTTTGTGAAATATTCAACGAAGAGTGTTTCGAGGTGAAAGATTGTAAGTTTTTACTCAAGTTACCTAAGGGTTTTATGATCATGCATTAATTCTTCGGCATAAACAAACATTTCACTGGGAAATATGCATAAAACTACTCAATTTACAGTTTTATTTGCTTTTCAAAATATATGGGTATAAGATGAAAACATAAATCACTTTAAAAATTGCTTTCAGGGAGGTTTGAGACATTTGTCGTGGGGAGGCCTGATACATGTATAATCTTCAAAAAATATTCCGTAGCTAGTTGGATAGGCCTACATGAAGGCGTCTTCACCATCCAACATATCAAAGGGATTTTTAAAAACCGTACAATCCCCATGTATTTAACGAGGCCGACTTTTCTTGTGTGGAAGTGACTAACTGACAATTTCCTGATTTTTCTACACCTATAGGACCAAAGCAAGCCAGTATCATTGCTGACTTACCTACTGAGCTGAATAATCCTCTCGATTACTCTCCCAGTACATCGTATCAATCCTCCCATATGTGAGGAGGCTTGAGACAGTTTACATGTTTTTGTGTTCAACGTTCTGTACAGAATAAGATGTTTAATTTTTGCGACTTCTATATTTATTTTGTTGAACGATTAATTGAAGAATTATATAATATAAGAAAAGTCCTGCTTCTTCATATAATTCAGTTTCCAGAATAAAAATTCCAAAAAGTGTATCAACCCTCCCCAGTCTCCCCTAAGTTTAATCTATGTCATATCAGATAATTGTTAATTTTCAATGGTGAAAGAATCATTGAAATCGGTTCAGTAGTTCTAGCATTTATCCATTACATACAAATAAACAATGCACCATACAAAATGTACGAAAAATTAACTTTTTGTATAATTTTTTTCACGCTCTATCCTTTCTCGAGTTATGAAGGGTGTAGTGTAACTTGACTGTCAGGAATGTCATTAATAATTCAATAATCCATTAAAACTTTAATCCTCCTTGAAACGGTGTATATGCATCGTTCATATCAAATTAATACGTAAAAATTTTAATGGACCATTAATTTACATATTATAATTGCAAGTAGGCATTAGTACTTGAGAACTAAAACCTAGGAAAGGTACCAATTTAATGGGCTTATGTACCCATTACAGTGGTTCTTTCTGAGGTCTTATGTAGTTCTTAATAACTCTGCATGAACCCACCATATTGGTGGGTTTGAACTTCTTCGGACTATAGATGGCCTTAATGGGATGGTGCAATTTTGGTCGTATTTCCAAGCCGCATATAATCAATACCACCATGTGATGATGGAAATTTTCCTGGAGAGGATATTTCACTACTATTTTGATTTTGGAAATCACATACGCGAATCAATACCTGTTAAAACTGTGCTGCGAATATGACTGCAAACTTCAATCCGTAAATAATGCGACGATCGATACGGCCGGTTGGTGTTACATTCATAGATTCCCCCTTGCATGGTCCAAAAACATCAAAGTGTTATCGAGCTACCCGCATGGCAATAACCTGCCAGGTACAGGGCGACGACGAGGTCCCCGCTTGATCAGAGATAACGTCTGATTAACCTCATCGATTTCTGGTATCAGCCTTAGCGCTCACAAGCGATTGCACAAAGGCGAGACCGTATATTTAGGCGACGATAAATGTGTTTCAAACGGAGTAGGTACAAATTTTTTGTGATTTTCATTTTCTTAACTATGTAATCCTTAAAAAAATTGGTGGGAGGAGGCAGATGTTTCCTCCTGTATTTTTTTTCCGGAGCTGTGTGAACCTATTTAATTTTTCTTTTTAATGAGGCTCATAGAACTGCTTCGTTTTATGGTATAGATTAGATTAACAAGGTATCGTTTAGTAGGCATCGCCTCATCAGTGCATTGTATACAGGGTGCTGCAAACTCTTAGTTACGAAGTTGAAAAATGGACAAATTAGAAATTCGATTTTCTGGTAAAAGTGTTAGATATCCGAAAGTTTTTCGAGCTAATATAGGTTTTCGAACACTCTAAATCTATTGCGAGCGATTTCGGAAGCCCATTTTTCTTAGTTTAGATTTTCGTCTGCGATCTGCGATATCTCCCTTTATATTCGTCTGATCAATTGGGATTTCCGGTTATATGATCAAGATTTCCTAGGCTTCCATCCTAGCACAAAAAATCGATTTTGAAAATATCGATTTTTTGGGTCAAAAACGACCAAGGTTGCTCCGGGGTGAATAAAATGTCGAGATTTATTACTCGAAAAGTTGCTTTTTCAGATTATGTATCACGTTTGAATCTACTATGTTTTTTCTGCTTGATATAACCTAACTCGAGAGTTGAAAAATGGAAAAATTAAAAATTTGGTTTTCTGGTGAACAATGTTAGAATTACGAAAGTTTGGTGAGCAAATGTAGGTTTTCGAACACGCTGAATCTATTGCGGGCAATTTCGAAAGCCCATTTACCTTCGTTTAGATTTTCATCTAGGAAATGGCATTTTTCAAAAATTGCAATTTTCAATCTGCGATATCTCCTGTTATATTCCTCTGATCCAATTGCGATTTTAAGTTTTATAATCAGCATTGCCAAGACTTCCATCCAAGCACGAAAACTCGATTTCGAAAATATCGATTTTTTGGGTCAAAAATAAGCAAGGGGTTAGACCCCCCTGAAATGACCTATTTTTTACTCTGTCTGAAAATCAGGATGTTCTATTACTGTCTTAGGATATGGAGTGCATAGAATTAGTTTTGAAGATTCTGGAAAACCAAACAGTTGATGATTCAATAGAGAATTGCACTCCAGAGAGCTCTTCGAAGTCAACTCGAAAATGAAAAGTGGAAAAACAAAAAAAATTATTTTTTCCTAAACTGGGTCGGATATTTGAAATTTTGGTATGAAAGTATTAGTTTTCGAACACGCTTAATCTATTGCGAGCAATTTCGAAAGCCCATCTACCTTCTTTTAGATTTTCATCTGGGAAATGAAATTTTTCAAAAATTGCAATTTTCAATCTGCCATATCTCCTGTTATATTCGTCTGATCCAATTGGGATTTCCGGTTTTATAATCAGCATTTCCAAAGCTTCCACCCTAGCACAAAAACTCGATTTCGAAAATTTCGATTTTTTGGGTCAAAAATGAGCAAGGGGTTAGACCCCCCTAAAATGACCTATTTTCTACTCTGTCTGAAAATCAGGATATTCTATTAGTGTCTCAGAATATGGATTGCATAGAATTAGTTTTGAAGATTCTAGAAAACCAAACAGTTGATGATTCAATAGAGAATTGCACTCCAGAGAGCTCTTCGAAGTCAACTCGAAAATGAAAAGTGGAAAAACAAAAAAAAATATTTTCTCCAAAACTGGGCCGGATATTTGAAATTTTGGTACGAAAGTATAGGTTTTCGAATACGCTGAATCTATTGCGAGCAATTTCGAAAGCCTATCTCCCTTCGTTTAGATTGTCATCTCTGAAATGGCATTTTTAAAAAATTCCGAATTTCACTTGGGGATTCGTCAAGACCGAACGGTATTGCCGAAACGGATGATGTTCTCAGATTTATTACTAGAAGAGTTGCTCTTTCAGAATATGTACCACATTTAGATTTACGATAATTTTCTTGAAAGAAAAAGTACTCGCAAGTTGACCTTCGAAATATTCCCAAAAAGTTGGGGTCAGTTAAAAATTCCTCAAGACCCAACGGTTGTTCTGAAATTGATGATTTTCTCAGATTTATGACTAGAAGAGTTGCTGTTTCAAAATATGTATCGCATTTAGATCTACGATAATTATCCTGGAAGAAAAACCACTCGAGATGAACCAATTCATTGAAAATAGCCCAAATTGCAAGATAATGAGTAAAGTACGGACCTCAAAGACATTGATTCTCTTTCCCAAATCAAAAACCTAACAGTATCAACCTGCATCAGATTCTGGATAAATTTATCAACTTTTCATTAAGCCAGTTGTTGAACTTTTTCTGAAAGCATCAGCTGCACGTAGATAACTCATATCCGAGCCATACTCGTAAATTGCACAACCCAGGCCTTTTTGGTCCACCGTGACCACATTTCTCTTCACGCCCGTGTAAGTTTCTAGTATCCCGCATCGTCCAGGCGGGTCCTCCAACCTCCTTCTCCCCATCTTGCACGTTCCGCGCGACGAGCTTTCACAATTACTTTTCGCCCTGACAAAAAAATGTTTACATTCTACTTGAAAAGGCGCTCTCCTTCGCATGGCTGCTTATGTATTTTTTAAATGATGAGTTTCGCCAACACTCCTCCTCCACACACACACACACACACAAGAGTGAGTATAGTGGCATTTTTACATTGTGTGTTCGCAAATGGAACAGACGACAGTCGACTGAATAGCAGAAGACACGTCCGCCCATTCATTTGAAAAATGTGTCTGGAGAAAGTTTGCGTCGGGCACGCGAAATATATTGCGTTTTTCAATGTGTTCTTTCCTGAGTGATGCGTATATTATGGAAAGTATTCGTTTTAACTCAGCTCTCTTCTTCTCACATCATGATTTCGAATCCTGCGAAAATAGTTCCTGAGAATTGTTCCAGAAAATAAGTTTATGGGTTCAGTCCACTGCAGATTATGGAATCAGTTCAACTTTAAAATAAACTGCCCGTCAAAAGTTGAGGGCATTAAATCAATTTGTTTTCTCATCAGAAAACCCCAAGACCTTTTGAAATACGTACCTACATAGGTAGAGTTTTTCATGTGAAAATAATAAGATTTCAAAGAAAAACGATATTTAGAAAAGTATGCAACTTCTCGGGATACCGTATTAGTAGTTCTATTCACCTTCATCACAAAGAGTCACACAGAAAGTAACATGGCTAGCATAGGACTTGGACCGTAGAATTCCAACGATAAAATGACCCAATACCAAATGACTTTGCAAGAGCTGTACACACATATGCAAATATTACATACACTTGTAAACAATCATCCCACAAATTTCAACGCTGTACAAAGGGACAACCAGTACTACGAGGATGTATTGATATCTAGTTAGCCTAGACCAGTTCCGTGCATAAAAAAATATTGCGTTACCATAGCAACGAACAATAATTCATTAGAAGTGTCAGTGTGAAGTTTGAGTTCAAGAAAGTAAACCAGAATTACGGAATAAATTAAAAGAGAGAAGATGTCCACCGAAATTGTGAAAATCAAGTACCTGTATTTAAAAAGGTTAAGAGGTAAGCAGATTTACGAAGATATGCTTAATACCCTTGGTGATCAATATCCTTCGTATGCGACCATGAAAAATTAGACTGCAAGCTTCAAAAGAGGTAAATTTTCCATTGAAGATGATGTCCGATCAGGAAGGCAAGTTTCTGTGTCAGTCCCCGAAAATATCGGAGCAGTTCATAACAGGATATAATCAGACCATCGAATTGGGCTGAAACGGATATCTAAAGCAGTGATATTTCATACGAACGCGTTCATCATATAGTTCATGTCAATTTGGACATAAGAAAAATTGCTGCAAAATGGATCCCCAAATGTTTGAATGTTGACCAAAAGCGTGCAAGGGAAGAAGCATCGCGTTCGATCTATGCTCGATTTGAAAACGATGTAGACTTCTTAAACCGAATTGTTACTATGGATGAGACTTGGGTATATTTCTTCGACCCAGTATGGGTCGATGGAATGGCGACACTCTGGTTCTCCAGGGCCTAAGAAGTTTCGTGTCCAAAAATCTGCTTCAGTTTTTTGGGATTGCCATGGAGTATCATGATTGATTTCTTGGATAAGGGTAGAACAATAACCGGAGATTACTATTCGACATTACTGACCACTCTACGGAGAAAATTAAAGAGAAAAGACGCGAAAAGCTATCCAAGGGTGTTTTGTTTTTGCAGGACATCGCCCCTACTCACAAATCTCATGTTGCCACAGAAAAAATTCGTGATTTAGGGTTTGAATTACTAGAATAACCTCTTTATTCACCAGTTTTGGCTCCATTCGACTATCATCTCTTTCCTCAACTGAAGGTCTGGTTTGCAGAGCAAGAAGAAACATTTTTTTTAAAGGTCTAGAGACGTTGCAGGTTCGCTGTAATAAATGTATCCAATTAGGAGGATAATATGTTGAGTAATAAAATATTTTGACATTGAAATTTTGTTTATTTCTATAGTAGGCTAAGAATTTTTCAATATATCCTCGTAGATCAGCCAAACGTGATTTTCACCGATCCATTAGTTTGTATTTACACATCCCATTCAAGTAGAGACGTTTTTCTATTCCCGTTTACTGGCGCGAAAGGAGGCCTGTCAACGTTTGCAATTGTGTGAAAATGACGCTCTTCGGGAATACACGCTCATAGATGGAGTACTTTTGTCAAATTCTCATGAAATTTCGCTGGGTCAGCTGGTAGTTCCATAAAATAAAGAAGAATTTATAGATTGGTTGAATAAAAGGTGGCGCATTCGCCATTTTGCAACTAGTACTTACATTTATTGAAACAAGTAGCAATATTCCATAGCTCCAATTCCTTGAACTGGACAGGAATATTTTATTTTTTATGAGCGGTATAGTTCAATTATACGATCAATAAATTTGTCTGATTTTAAGTTTCTTTTCAAGAAAATGTCTATTTCCAGGTGGTGTATATGGCTCATGCTCTGAGGAGAATTTCCTACGCAACCTGTGATCCGCAACGACGTTTATTCTGCTTCTTAGCTCGAGAGCCACGGGGACATTTTTCTCTCCAATACTGTCACTCATTTCTGACAACGTCTTCCGAACAGGTAAGCAATATCCTTCAAGTCGTGGTTATGATTTTATTCCTGGAATATGAATGAGCTCCTATAGACTGTCTAGGAAAATCAGAAATATACGAGAAAGGAAAACACTCATAAAAGTATTCGGATTGATGTGATGAGCGATTCACGAATGGGATTTTCAAAGCTCCAGCAACCCTATATATGTATATAGATTAAACAAGAAATATGAAATGACTCATAATCTACGAATATTCATTCACTCGATGAAACTTTTTTCGAGCAATGCAAGAGTTTTTTTGGGGACAACATATTCAGATGTGAACTCAAGTAAAGTGATCGAACAATGAATTTTATTATCTACATGAAAAAAGCTTTTCAAATTACAAGAATTGTTGAAAATTGCCACCCTCGTCTAGGGTAAAATTGTCTTCTCCTGATGGATTTCCGAAGAGGGTTGCCTCTTATGTAGCGCATCTTGGAGAAGAAGCATTTCCGGATGAAGGCCTACAGGGCCTTTCCAACTCCAACAAACTTGAAGATTAAGATCCTGACTAGATTCGCAATGTTTATATATTACCCTGTATAAATAACTTTCATATGAAGATACTTATATGAAATTTTTTCTTCACCTAACGCTCTGGTTCAATATATTTGAGAATATTCATTGATCATCAATAAATCTATTCAATAATTTCATGTTGCCTTTTCTGCTCTAAGTTAAAATAATATATGACGTGCAATTGAATGCTGTTGCATGCCTCCAGTCAGTTATAAACCGGTTGAATTCAATTATGATGGCATAAAGTTATCGCGATATGTGTATTTATTGTTCAGGAAACATAATATGATTTATGTTTTACACGACCTGGTAATGGTATACTTGTTCTGGTTTAATATTCATGATTCGGTGTCGATAGAAAGCGGAGCCTTTTAATAAAACGCAACTTTGGAAGAAGGAATGGAAAATTTGCTTCCATAATCTCATGTCAGACAGTTTTTCCTCCACAGCATTTATGGATGATTTCTGGGTTCGGCAGGCAGGGCAGATTAGTTCTGATGAATTGAGTCTCTTATATGGACAAAACCAAAATCCTGGTAAGTCTGCCAGAAAGCCTTCAAACACATATCAGCCTGGAGAGTAAAACAGGTCGAGCAGTTCGACTACTTGGGAAGCTTCATAAATACTAGGGCTAACCTAGACACGGAAATACACAACCGTATCAATTCGGCATGACGGGCATTCTGGAAGCTAAAGGTCAGAGTGTTTCAAAATCACGACCTCAATCTGAAGACCAAGACAACCTAACAAACGCAACAACGTCATCTAAGACAGATAATGCACATCAGATGGTTTCACAAAGTTTCGAATGCAGAAGTCTTGCAACGCGCAAGTTGTACAACAATTGAGACGAGGGTCCGACTCAGATGGAGCGGCCTTATTCTGAGGATGCAAGACACAAGACTCCCAAAATAGCTCTGTATGGTGAATTGACAGAGGGATCCCGGAAACCAGACGGCCAGTATAAGCGGTTTAAGGATATACTACATCAATCCCTAAAATCAGTTAATGCCAATCATAACTGGGAACAACTAGCGTTAGACAGGTCACCGTGGAGGACTATGGTGCACAGTTATTATAATTCTGTGCTTAGATCTTTTTGTAGATTTATTCCCGGTAACGGGATGCAGCAATGAATGAATGAATGAATATCGATTTTCTATTAGAAATATGGTTGTTTTAGTTAATGGTTTCAAAAATATCTGTTATGATTTAATTGTTCAAGAAGATCAGAAACTTGAAAAGTCAAAAGTCAACGTATTCAACTCTCATCTGCCATGTTACCAACCTGAAAATAGCCTTAGATTTCGAATTTCGATTCGATTTTCGCATTGATAACATTATCACAAAGAGTTTAGAAATGCTTCAACTGATTTTGCGTATCGAAAAAAAATTACGAATACCTCAGGTCTCTATACTTATGTGGTATACGGCACTCATATATAGCCTTTTTGACATGGGTACATGGCAAGATAGGGAAGAGGGTCCAGAATAATATATAGGGAGTCTGAGATACGATTTAATCGCACTCATTCTTCATGCCATTGCAGAGATAATTTGATAAGGCATATCATTCTAAGTAAGCAAGATAGGAGAGTTTGGATTATCTCATTCTATTTAGGATTCTGGATGACTATTCCAGTTCCAATGATATTTGATTTCGCAAATCACTGGAAATTCTTTCGAAAAACGTTGACGTAATAACATTTTATGCCTATGTTTGGTAGCATATCTGGATAGTCCGTGAAAAATACTAGTGTTTGTTCGCTATCAAATTCTGGTCAACGAGCCAATCATAAAAGCCAGTGGCCCGCTGACGTGAAACACCCTATACATTAGAGATTCGAACATTATCGCAATCACGTCCCTGCATCTATCAACATTTACCGAATGCCCCGGAAACCCCTTGACCATCACCACATGTTAACTTGAAGCTCAACGTATACATTTGCAGAACAGTAGCGTTCGTTATTGTACAGTCCAGCCCCTGATTTATACCAGTCAAATTATGGTGCTCAGGTGCCAGAATGAATATGGCTGTCCGTGAAGTCCATAATTTATTTATAGTAATTACACGAACCAGTCCTCTGCTACAATTCAGCACGCGACGTTATTTTTAATGGCACTCTTGAGATCGATTTTGTTACCGTCGGTTTGTGAATAACTCACTAACAACTATATAACAACTTGTTTTCATGCCAGTTTTGCCGGTTGGGTGCGTGTTGATCGCGGGGTTGAACAAAAATAATAATTCGACGCATAGAATTGAATTCCATTCGTAGTCCAAACTTTCGGTTTTCGCATATGTTAATACGTTTATTTTAGTAACGTTTAATGGGAGTAATATCCATCGAATAATGGAAATAGTTTGTCGATTTAGGAGGGAAATTGTTGGGTTTGGCAATGGCTATAATTCTATTCGCGTGATTTTAGGCAATGTGATCAGGGGACTGGCAAAAAGTTTTGTTTTTGTTTTATTTCACTTTTGATCACATAGGAAAGTTTTATCCGGAATGGTGGTGATTAGCTTTCCAATGAGTTAATGTCAGCATAGCAACGTAATAGAGGGTGGCAATAGCCACGTTTATCAACGTTTAAGTAGAATTCAAATTCGAATACAAATATTTATAAAAAAGAAATTCCATAACTTGCGTCCTCCATAATTAAATGAAATAGGACTTTCCTATTTCCTGAAGGAATAGACCCGTTGAACAAATATTCAAAGTTTTATTTATCTCAGATGTTCCATTTTGGATTGATTGATAATTACTAGATAAAATGAACCATCATTTGAAAGTAAGTCGAATTTATCGCATCAAAAGCAGAGTTATCACATTTTAAAATTCTCCTTCCGAAGAGGGCTGGAAACTACAAACCCTAAGGAAGGAACACAAGAAGCCCTTCCGCACCTACCTGCCTCCCCCCCACAGCACAAGCAATGACCTTTCGAAACTCATTAATCGACTCTGCCGTACCTTGTAGAATATTTTGATATTAAAGAATATTAAATCAATAATAAAAATCAAACCAAATTATTCACCTAACAATACAAAAGAAATACAACTACTCAAAATATTCACCATCAACCACAAGAATCAAATCTTCAATCCAAGAGTGTTACATGTTACAATACACTTCAATAGATCAATAAGTGTTTACAAAAAAAATTATAGATGGCTGCCATTTTATTGGTTGCACAGAATCTTTCAAAATATCAATTCTTTTAAACTTCCGTAATTTCAAGAAAAAGCTGAAAATACCTATGATGTCTAAAACTATGGTGTACTCACTGATTCGATTTTGTTTAATGTTTGTCGGAGATGTCGGATTAGTTTCATTTTTTTCACTGTAGGTAGCGCTGTTTAGAATTTGACAGAGCATTGTCAATTGATATTTGAAAATGATTTGAATACTTTCCTACGACCTACGAATATTTTGTATTTATAAGCGATTATGGGTGTGTGAAAATATATTAGTTTCATGAAAGTGTGTAGAACATTCATTTATTCAACATGTCGTTCAGTTTTCTGTATGAACAATCAAGAAATACAGCAAAAAATTCGGTCAGATGAACGAAGATTCGGGACGAATATAGCTAAGATTTATGGCAATTTCACCAATATTTCAAAGAAACTGTATTGGAAATACGTACAATGATGTAAGCATGTGTATTAAGAAACAGGAATACACGAATCTATTCAACTCTTCTTCAAATATTCTTCACGAGTAGATATGGTGAAAATTCCCTTTCCTTCAACTGAATATATTGGATATTTGACCAATGAACTGTGTCTTATTAAAATCATATTGAATTACGCTCCTCATGAATACAATTTGTCAAAAAGAATTTTCTTGAAGAAGAATAGTTAATACTTCTTCGAAGCCTTCGATAGTGTTGAAATATTGACAGATTTATTTCTACAACGAAAATTGAGCTGTAAATCACAAATATTTCTCAACAACTGACAGAAGACAAGTTCATATTTTGAATTCGTTGATCGATATTCGATATCAACGCAAAACAAAATAAAACGAGAGAGATGGAGCTGGATAAAAAATCCTCCATTATTAACATCAATTCAGATTATGCAGTCCCACAGTCCATCTATTCCATTAGAAAGATGCACGTTGTAGTTTCAGGAAAATATCTGTCTCCATAGAAACCGCTGACGAAAATTTCCATGAGCGTGAGTAACCCGGAAAAGTAGACTTCCCACAATGGGACGCCACTGAGGGCCTTTATTATTACCTCCAGGTAATTTCATAATTGAATCTGCAAACTAATTACCTAGCGAACCATATTCCCTAATAAGTAATAACAGTCAATTAATTCAATATCTCGTGACCATTGTTCTTCCACATCCAGCGGGAATCTTCATAGAAAATTATAACAAAGTCAATTAATAACTGTCAACCCGCGCCGCTCCAGAACAATTGAGAAGTTCGCAACCCACCCCCTTGATCCAGAATTCATGAAATAACGAATTGATGAGGCCATTAGCGGGTAGAAGAGGTGCGGGGATTGTTGTTTCTGAGTATTCCGCACCTATCATGAGAAAAACGACAGATGTTGCTGTTGTGTAGTTATTGAAATGAAATGGGGATATTCGTCATCATCTTTCTGCAGAGGTAAGCCCTGTTCACCTCCCGCCATCTTGATAAATAATAGGTGGAAAATTCACCAGATAATATTCCCTGAACGCAGCTCTGAGCATTCCTACTCCACCATTCCAACACTCACAAACTGTTCTCTTCAATATCTTTGCTGGAAGCAATAACTCCCACAAAATTTCTTATATCAATCTCCTTCTGAACTCCCAATGAATGATGATTACACCTATGTATTGAAATTAGGTGACTTCTCACTGGTTTCTATATCCAGAACTTTCTTCATTTCATAGCCCTGATGAAGACTTTGTAATAAAGTTGGCATTTTACCAAAAACTTGGTTTTGTGAAGAAAGACCTTGACCTAGAAACCTGGCAGATTCGGTTAATTCAGCTCAATGTTGAAAATTTTTGCCAGATATTTCTCATACCCCCTGAGTTCATCCCTGTTTCGGTTCATATTATTGCAGGAACGAGCAAACTTGGTTAACAAAGAATTCTTCGTTTGTTTCGAACGTAATTGAATATGTATTATGTTGCTTTCATCGATTTCGACTTGTGGAATTATTTTCTTTGTTCTTCGCTTCCAATTCTTCTGGATGACTTTTCGGTTCATTTTGTGAATTTAATTATTTTCCTTCATTAAATAAATTTCAGAAGGATGGTACTGAGAAAAATTTTCTGAATTTCTCATCTTCATGCCTCGAGTTGGGATATTTTTCAAATAACTCACTCCGACACAATCTAGTAGCTCTGCCAATAACAGATTCCCGTAATTTTCAATTCACTGCCCATGTCAAATGCAGTGATATAAGAAATTGCCACTTTCAAACTCCTGACAGCAGAACTACAGGGTGTCTGTTAATAAATGCGAAGGACTTAGGGAGATGATTCCCCGATGAAAATAAGCAGGGGTAGTTCCTATAAATTTTTTTCGAAATGGACTTTCCTTCCAAGATACAGCCTTTGATGCAAGCTTCGATGACAAGTTGACAGTTTTTATTTTTTTTTACTGGTTCTAAAGAACACTGAGTCATAAAACTATACACAATATGAAGCACTCAGTAGATGTTACTCATACAATCTTTTAGACCTCATAACTTTATTATTAGGGGTTGAAAACAACGAAGGTCTATAAGTCAGAGAGTTGATGCATGTATTTTAGCGGGAGGTAGTCATTCTATGGAACAATTATACGACGAGATGGAATGAACAGTTATCAGAACTGCTTGTAAGTTTTGCAAGAGACTTTTTTTCTCCAAAATTGAATGGAAAACCATGAGAGAATTTAATTTCTCGAAAATCTATCCCATGAAAATAATTTTTGAAGGAAAATCATTAGGAGTTGTTATTTTCAACGCCTGATAATAAAGTTATGAGATCTAAAAAAATTGTGTGAGTAACATCTACTTAGTTCTCCATATTATGTATGGTTTTATGACTCAGTGCTTTTTATGAAACGTAAAAAAAAGAAAAACTGGGTACTCGACATCTCCTTCCATAGGCTGTATCTTGGAAGGGAGGTCTACTTCGAAAAAGATTTATAGGAACTTACCCTGCTTATTTTCATTGAGGAATCATCGCCCTAAGTCTTTCGCATTTGTTTACAGACGCATTGTATAATTCTGAGGTGACTGTAACCCAGACCAAACAGACCTTGTTGGTTTTGACTATTCCGTTGAGTTTTCTTCGGTTCTTCCATACCATTTTGGAATCGATGATATAAGAGTTCAAGACTCTAACCACAGCCTGAATGTCAGAATGTATCGCCATATCACATTTGTGATAGTTTCTTTCAAGGTTCATTTCATCTTTTGATTACGATCATTCTGAAATTATTATTTCAATGCCATTTCTGATAGTAGTAACACCTTCAATGACTTCAAGCATAATTTCATTTGACACCAGTTTCAACACCAGTAATATTTAAAAGCACCAATGGACATTTTTGGTTCACCTTGCTGAAGTTATACTCTCGAAAGAAGAACTCATTGAAAACAAGGTACCTCAATGAAGGACTGAAAAAGTATAAGCAATTAACGGGTATTGATATCGTCATATAATATCCAAAAATTGAAAAATATCATAGTCAGTAGTTGTATGGGAAAAATCGATTTGGCCCTCTTAAAGGTTGTAACACCCTCCATAATCAATATCAGGCATAAGTTCATTGTACAAAAAGCACTTATTTCTTGGTGATCTATCATCGCTAAAAATATTGCTCGAAATTCCCTATTTACCTTCTATAAATGCATAAATTTTTACTATACGATGAGAGTAACCCCCAAACTTGAATTTCCATGAGTTCCAAAGTAATTTTCGGCCAACCCATTCTCACGCCAATAAAAGTGGCGAGTTGAGGCGAGCCGATCAGATATAACTCTGTACCCCAATGAAATTCAAATTAAATCAAACAGTTTCCCCTTCAAATTACTGCAATTCGTTGTTCCCAATGCAGACTCCTATCTGACAATGGCATCTTAACTACATCCCGTGCCCAGCCCTCCGCGATAAGAATCTGATGGCCCACAAATATTTCCTATCTATGTCGTATCTCCCCAGCGGACATTGGCCACTGCTAGATAAGTTTCATTGCTCAATACAAACTTAAAATGTTTGACTTGAGGGAGAATTTGGGGACGTTTATGGGACCTTTCGTTCATAAAACGAGAAACGAGCACTGGGATTATTCGATTTCGTTTTGTGGCAATTTATGTATTTATAGAAATTGTGGTTTCGATCTCCGCACACTTGGAAAATCATCACGTGCTGCTATAAATCTCGGAATATACATCTTTTTGACTCTGCAGCTTACAGAGGACATTTTCGGATATACGTGGAAGTAGTTTACCAATAGTAAAAAAAAAGGGGGCACTGACAATAATAATATTAAAGATACCAGGAAGGGAGGTATATGGAGAAGACCATAACAGAAGAAGAAGCTAGACGTAATAAGTCAGGAAGATAGGTATCAATAGGATCAATAGTACTTATAACCTTAGGCCTAATTACTCAGAGTATTAATTGACAAATCCAAAGCATTTAGTAAAGTATGGCATCCAGTAATCATTTATGAGATTCTAAAACCGACTTACCGACAGTAGGTTTTCGTCAAACTTATAAAATCATATCCACATTAGCATGACGAAAAAAACTACAGACACACATTGACAAGCTAATAAAGCGGTACAGGAAATTGAGTATGAAAATAAATGAAAGCTAAAGACAAAGAATAATGTTTAAATATAAAAAAAATCAAGAAACATAAATCAAAAATTATTATAAAAATAAATGACAAAGAAATACAATGGCAAATAAATAAAGAGAACGCAGCCAGGAAAGCGAGAAGAAACAAACGATACATCTATCCCCTCAAGAACTGGAAGAGCAAACTGGACATAGAACTGAAAGTTAGACTTTACAATTCAATAACTGAACCGACTTTGACATTCGAAAGAAATTTGAATAATAAACAAGAATCAACTCAATAAATTGGTAATCGTACAAAATATAACTCTAGACGCAGAATGGTATATAAGAACCGAAAACATCAAACAGATGACAGAAACCACAACAATCAACAACAATCAAAGAATACATAACAGAAGTCATGAAAAATGCGGTATTAGTGTGAATATAGACGAAAACAAAGAATCAAGAGACCGAGGACCATACTGAGAAAAAACCTGGAAACAAAATAGAGAGATGAAATTTAACCGACAATATTTTAAGGAGAAAAAACCACAGGAAAACGAAGTAGAAGACAGCAACAAGAGAAACAAGTTCTATTCGGCAAATACAGAAACCCAAGATGGAGAATGCTGGAAGAGCTTATCACCTTTTCGATTTACGCTTCATTAATTCTTGAGCTTTGGAACCCTCTTTGTCGTTTTTTCAGAGGACTGAAATACAACACACCTACACAAGCCAAAATTCATATTTTTATGGTCTTTAATTTTCATTCCTTGTATTGATCGGCCTGAAATGAGAACCAGAAGAGGTAACTAGCATCACAGTTTTTGAAGAGTTCGTGTCTAACATTATTTGAATTGGATTCAAGCTACCATCGTCGTGACGGTGCCATATTACCCCCAAAGTGGAGCAGATTGTGAGAGAGTTTTCAGTATCAATGCTGCAAATTAAATATTCACGATTGTTCCATTAAAGAGATCACAACTTATTTTTGTAATACCTAAGGGCTCTGAAAGATACGCAAGGCTTCAGGGAAAACATTAAAATTCACTTAAAACCGTCGAGACGGTAATCAGCCGAACTGCAGACTTTTTTGTGTTTTCTATTGAACAGTATTTGAAAAATATAACCTTCTGAGGTGAAATTTATGCACTGTAGTTCTCCACTTAGATATTATAGAAACTTTTCCTTCGGGTTTCTCTAAGGTTTTCACGTCAATGATAAGTATCAGCTCTTGCATTTATTATTAATCTAATATTGTTTTGGGAATAACTGTGAAAATTTGTCTTTTTCGGGAGGTTTAGAAATAAGGAAACTTATTCTCAGTTCTATTTTTCCTAGTCTCTATTTGGATGAGTATTTAGTTTTGTTTTGTTATTGTTTGTGCTCCATTATTTTTTATTATATAGGGTTAAGAGTTGTTTCTTTTTATTTTCTTTCGTTTCACTTGCTTTCCTCCCAAATTATGTTTCCGTATTGACTCTCAGTGGTAAAATTCAATAACTGACCAGGCCAGTTTAAAATTTCAACCAAATGAGTTTTCCATCAAGTCGAACCTTTCCCAAGCAACTCAAGACCTATTCAACAACATGTAACGTTTATCCATTAAAACAAGAACACGTTTCAATTCCGTTCTTAATTGAAGCCACCCCTTCAACTTCATTCGCCAGTTCGAAAGAGAAATGCGAATTTACTGCAAATCCAGAAAATTACTTCGAATCTGTGTTCTATCTTTTCCAGGAACTCCTAATGAAATATACGAATATCCACTAAATTAAGTCTTACGCGAAAAATCCGCGAAGGAAATTGAATTCTTATACAACAACAGGTTACCTAATTCACCCCCATAGGGTCTGTTTTTCATTTCGATTTTATCGCCGCCGAAGGGGCTCTAGGGGAACTTCTGGAGGAATGCCCTCTTCGTTTGACGGTTCAGCAGCTGGAAAATATAAGGGTTGTGAGGCAATTCGCATTTCAGCTACGAAATTATTCCTTGGAAAAAGTTTTTGGATATACGGTTGTTGGGAATATCGAGTCAGAGTATGAAGACATCTTGTTGAGGAAGAAAAACAAATAATATCTATCACGATATTAAAAAGTTTTCAATATTCTAGATTCAGGTCATAATATAGACTCCTGTTCATAATAGCTTACTCTACAATACAAGGGAAAAGAACTTCAATCATAATAAACCATTCGTATGATTCACGATAACTGATATGAGAGTTAGGAGCTGTACACTGTGAGAGCTCATTCAACATCAAGTTCATATCAAATATTCAGCTGAGCTTATCTATATGCAAGCTTTCGTGTGAGACTTCTTGTACATTATTGCGAATATATCGACACTAAACGTAAATAAGGCGATGCAGTGAGCACTTTGTTCCCATTCGAATTTGAAATGGAGCATTCAATAAATGTATTCATAAATGTCACACGGGAATTCTGAGAGAGAACATCTAACTTTATGCAAGTCGTTCGAAAACGTCGTATTTGTATGTATGCGCACGATTCTATCGTAAAACATATCTTTATTTTATAACAGAAATATCTGCATTCGACTCTCGAAATTCAGAGCCTTGTCACGTTTGAGGAAGTTCAACTGATCAAATTCAATGATTTGTTTGGCTCTGCTTTTGTCAAACAGGATGTATTTCGATCATACGGTTTTTCAACACAACCATTATTCTTCATTGGAATTCAATTGAATGTTGACCTTTTTCTGAATCCTTTTTCCATATAAAACAAACGGTTATGTTAATATTTATTTGATTATGTTTTTGTTACACTGCCATTGGCAGTTATGAATGGTGTAGTTGAAAATATGTTAGCGTTCGAAACTATTCTTATAATTATCATACCTCAATATACAGTGGCTCATTTCTGTTTGTGTAAGAAGAGATAAATCACTTTGACGAGATAGTGTTTTGTACCCCTGTCTATCCTTTTGAGCTGGTTTGTGGTAGTTGTTAGGTTACGCTTGTTCTCTTAAAATGAAGGTTTTGATGATGATTGAATAGTGAGATCACTAAAGTCATAAAACTGAGGAAAAAAATCATACCTCAATGAATGATGACTTCTCTGTCATCCTGTCAATGATATGTATATGAGCAATTTGAAATTAGATTTTTATTAGGTTAAAAGTGCTTGTGTCTTTTGTGATACGAAAGAATGAAAAATGCTTTGGCTACCGCTCATTTGAATGAATGAGAATAAATGATGAATTGATATGTACACTATTATTTTTATGATCAAATATATGTGTTTGATGAGGCGAAGTGAATAAAATTTTCAAATGAAGATAGAAAAATATACACTCATAACATGTGGAAATCAAAACTGTTGATAGAGTCCTACAGTAGATTCCTACAGCTAGTATTTTTCAATTTTATTGTTCAAGTTCGACAACACTTTATTTTTGCAACTATTGTTTTTTTTTGATCTGTTTTACATAAACGTCTACTTATAGTGAACAACTACAGTTCTTCTTTTGTATTGTGTACTAATCCTAAGTGCGTTTAGTTAGAGTAAGATATCAACGTATTTCTGGGAGAATTACATTAATATTTCAATAGTTTTCTTCTCGGTATCCTCTCCAGTAGACTCTCAACTAAAATTCGTATCCCAAAGAGCTTAAACTGTTCGGAATGAGCAGCAGTAGGGGATTCGAATGAACTGAAAATATACGATTTCCAGTGTCCTGCAATCAGTGCGTCTGAAGTCTGGATTGAAAACATTCATCTGATTCCAGCTACCTCTTAATTGGTAGAAAGCTTATGTATGTAGCGCTAGCTTTTAGCTTTCAGGCAGCATTACTTGATTACCCACTCCGGATTCAGAGAGGACCAAAAAGAAAATGTAAACATTTCATTCAATTCCCAAGTATCTACAGTTCCACTCCACTTGACATTTCATTTACGGGTGATGCGAGAAAATATTGCGCGATTTTAAAATTCGATTTTCGTTTTCGCCTACTACGACCGGAATACATCTGAATAAGTGCTGCTACCGGGAAATGTGAAACATGCTATTTAAGGTTCGATCTGCACGATGACCCAGTTTTCATCTTGGCAGATTTTCGACTGTACGTACTCTCTATCTGCCCTTTTTCTTGTTTTGCGGTTGCATGCTGTAATATTCGAGTTCGCACATGTGACGTGAATGCGATTTTTTTCGGAGTGAATTGCTTTTTCCTGAAAGCAACTGCATGAATACTGAATGTTTCTAGGGTTAGGAAACGTTCTTATGTTCTTCATGTATGCATGTTGCGAGGTTGAAAGCGTTCAAATGTCGATTTCATTACTCCTGCATATTGCACCCGCTACAAAGGAATAACTCTATGGAAAATGGATCTTTTGATCTAGCTTGCATAAACAGGGTGTATACTAAAGATGCGGCAAAAACGCAGGATAACATTCCTTGTCCATGAAGAAGTATTGCGGGTAAAATAATATGCACTCCTGAGATATATATTTGGTGTTTCAGAACCTTTCATAACATTTCGTTGGACGTTTATATCATTTCAAATGGAGGGGCTCCATCTCAGAGATATACCTATAGACTGTTCCGCCTAGTTCCTATTAGTAAGTAGGAAGATTAGACCTAGCTAGACTGCACACATCTGCTGAGGCAAGTGTGAAGACTTTGTTGGTAAGACGCTGAGATTTATACAAGATGAGGTGCTCCATTGAGAGATATGCAAATGGTTGGTCCATCTACGAGGATGTATTGATATCTAGTTAGCCATGCATAAAAAAAATATTGCGTTACCATAGCAACGAACAATAACTTATTAGAAGTGTCAGTGTGAAGTTTGAGGTCAAAAAAGTAAACCAGAGTTACGCAATAAATTAAAAGAAAGAGGTTATCCACCGAAAATGTGAGAATCGAAAAATTGGGGTATCGATACATCATCAACTACCTGTATTTAAAAGGGTTAAGAGATAAGCAGATTTACCAAGATATGTTTATTACCCTTGGTGATCATTGTCCTTCGTATGCGACCGTGAAAAATTGGACTGCAAACTTCAAAAGAGGTAAATTTTCGATTGAAGATGATGACCGGGAAGGACAGTTTCTTTGTCAGTCCTCGAAAATATCGATGCAGTTCATAACATGATTTTATCAGACCGTCGAATTGGGCTGAAACGTATAACTGAAGCCCCGAATATTTTATACGAATACGTTCATCATATAGTTCACGTCAATTTGGACATGAGAAAAATTGCTGCAAAATGGATCCCCAAATGTTTGAATGTTGACTAAAAGCGTTCAAGGGTAGAAGCATCGTGTTCGATCTATGCTCGATTTGAAAACGATAGACTTCTTAAACCGAATTGTTACTATGGATGACACATGGGTACATTTCTTCGATACAGAAACAAAGCAACAATCGATGGAATGGCGACACTCTGGTTCTCCAAGACCTAAGAAGTTTCGTGTCCAAAAATATGATGGAAAAGTTCTTGCTTCAGTTTTTTGGGATTGCTATAATATGGCAATCATGATTGATTTTTTGGGTAAGGGTAGAACAATAAACAGAGATTACTATTCGACATTACTGATCACTCTACGGGAAAAAGATACTGAAAGCTATCCAAAGGTGTTTTGTTTTTGCAGGACAATGCCCCTGCACAAAAATCTCATGTTGCCATGCAAAAAATTCGTGATTTAGGGTTCAAATTACTAGAACACCCCTATATTCACCAGATTTGGCTCTATCTGACTATCATCTTTTTCCACAACTGAAAAAAGTTTAAAAGGTCGTAAATTTTCTTCCAACGAGGAGGTAATAAAAGCTGTGGAGGTGTGGTTTGCAGAGCAAGAATAAACATTTTTTCTGAAAGGTCTAAGGACGTTGCAGGTTAGCTGTAATAAATGTATGTTGAGTAATAAAATATTTTTACATAGAAATTTTGTTTGGTTCTATAGTAGGCTAAGAATTTTTCAATATATCCTCGTAGCATGTAGTCTCCTCCAGCTACCGTGGTCTACACCCAAAGAAGTCGTACTGTTCTATATATCCCAGTCATAGACGGGGCACCCGGTGGACAAGCCGGCCAGAGGGGGTCATAAAGAGCATCGAACAACTAAACACAACTTAGCAGACCGAAGGACCACTCCAAACCTCCTTACACGAGGAATCACTAAGCGAGATCCCGTTAATTAAATTCGATAATGGCATCGGGTCCGATAAACCACGTCAGGGGGAAAGTTTGGGGCATTCTGGGGATGGGGGAGTAAATCACGCTCCGTAAACTCGAAATGATCATTTTATAGGGTGCTGGGTATTCACCTTCGCGCGATTAATTCTGCTCGAATTAAACTCCCGTACCCGCTCCGCAGGTTTCAGTGTC
Source organism: Coccinella septempunctata (assembly GCF_907165205.1). NCBI lineage: Eukaryota > Metazoa > Arthropoda > Insecta > Coleoptera > Coccinellidae > Coccinella > Coccinella septempunctata. The sequence goes on from NC_058194.1 coordinate 23,238,393, forward strand.
ATTACTAGGTTATATATTGGCATTGTTGGAAGGTTTCGAACTTTGACGTTTGGAAATTATTTAATGAACATTCGATTGACTCGTTCTGGGGCGAACTTTTCTCATATCGCCCGATTGAAATGGAATCGGGTTTGAAGTCGGTTGGTCGGAAACGTTGAAACTTTGTGTGTTCCCTTTGTATTTTACATTCGTCGAGGCTTCAAAGGAAAACAAGGTTTTTTGTCAGTTCGCAACTTACACAACAAAGCTTCCACCCACCACTACATTTTATCGAAATATCGAAAAGTGTCATGACAACGACACTCATTGTATTAGCGTTGTGATATACAGAGTGCACACAAGAACTTTCTGATTTATAGGGGCAGTACGAAAACGTTGATATCCTGTTATATTTATTTTTTCTATCACCCACATTCAGAATTTCAAATCATATGGATTTTAAGAGGTTTTGGCTGTTCTGTATAATCCTGAACCTGTTTACATCAGCTTTTACCTACCCCAAATGTTTCCATCCACAAAACAATGGTCTGTGGCCCAAAACTGGATCTGCGAATGCCGATTTCGTCTCAAATCCCTGGAGTATTTTCTGTATCCTTCATAGATGAACCTCTCCTGAAAACCTGCGTGGTAGTCCTTACTTTTTGTTCTTTGGTCCCCTGCAACTTCAGTCTTTTGATCGGTTTATTTCTTCTTGCACAACAACGCGCTGAAGTTTTTGTATATATTCTGTTTTCTTGTATTCTTGTATTTATTCTAATCAATCTCTGCTCCTTTGATATCTCGATCTACTTCTATAAATGTAAATGTCGACTGATTACGAGAAAACCAAATTTCAGGACCTACCCTTCTGAATGCGATCCTTCCCTTCCTTTCACTTTTACAAATGTTGAAGTTAAAGGGACATTTGGATGGAACTATCCACAAAGTCAGACACTTCCTCTGGTCCACAGCGAAAAAACATACCAGCACCAGATAATGGAGCATTGTGTTACCTTGTCAGCGCATGAAGTAAAAACGGCTGAACCGATGTCATTCATTTTTTGTTCGAAAACTTCCTCAAACTCTGTAGAAAGATTTTACGGAAGAAAAATTCGAAAAAAAAAGTCTGGTGAACAGGGAAAATCAAGAAAACCGAACAACATAAATATTTCGCGTGCAAATGTATGTTGGGTAGTCTGCCCTCCATGGACAAGTGATTGACACTTTCTGGCAGTTGACAGTTGACAGATGAACTCGTGAACAACACGATCACAATATGGCTTTGCACTTTTCTTGTCACTAAATTTTGGTTAGGTTAGTCATTCTTCAAAAAACAATAAAACAATCGCCCTTGAATGTCTGCAGCATTAAACTTGAAAATCCATTTGACAAACCCCAACTTTATATGTTTATGCAACAAACAGAACAAAAAATGTTTACAAAGAGGTACTGCAAAGAAAAAGTAAATGTTCGTTATAAATGAGGAATTGACATAATATTATATGGATAAATATGTACTAAATCCATAATTTTTCATTCAAAAGTTTGAACTTTTTTCATTTTTCATACTACATATTCTAAGTAAATTATTTTCATCTCTCATTTCACTTCCAATTACTTAATCTTTCCTCACTTTGGCAAGACACTATGTGCCGATTGAGCAAGTATTGAATAAAATTGTAAATGGGGTATATTCAATGAACAAAGCCTTATCGACCAGGGGTCCTAAAGTCTGAATTTAATTCCGCATCAAACAGGACACCAACTAAATCCAATTAACTAATGTGCGTCCTGTTATGTCGTATCATCTTGAACTGCCACCAAATATAAATGAGCCATCAAATGGAGCTGTAATTGATATACCCAAAAATGAATAGACGTCATCTGTCTCCTGACAAGGAGTGTTTCCAAACACGCAAATAATAAATTATTCTGTTATTGTATAATCTCCATGATTATCTTTATGATTTAATTGGAGTTGCAGTATTTAGGGAAGGCTCAAATATAGCAGTTTCCGTTTTATTATAACAATAAATGATGTTTATCCTTTTCCAATGGGTATTTTTTTACTTCTAAACTTTGAAAAAGATATTAGTTCCTCTTGATGAATCGATTAGGTGTTATTTGTCGGAATTAATTAAGGTTGTAATTATGAATTTCGGCAGATATACATTTTTATCAAAAAAATTTTTATTAAAAAATTTCATTTTCACAAATTCTTGAAGTAGATGAGATGAGATTAACTTTAACGAAAAAAAGCATGTTTCCTTCGAAATACCCTTTAATTAATTAACATACTACTGAAGAGAAATGACAAGAAACTCAGAGTAAATTGAGATATGATTCGCCTTTCATTTTATTAGTACAGTTTCAGGAGTCGGGAAATAAAATGATTGATGACAATGGCATCGGGAAACTGTCTCATAATACTTTTATCGTCTGTCTAATTAGAGACCACGAACATTCCTCATAAAAAGGATCTCAAAATAAACGGAGAGGTTTCTTAACTTCAATAAATGGAATTTAAAAATAGATTGCTAGCAGAGAGAATGCAACTTGATAGGTATATAAAATTCTAGGAACGTTTTATTCCGATAGTTTAAATGGAATTAATTAAATTGTCTATCCCACCCAATTGCCTCAAACATATTATTGCGGTGGTTTATTCGAAGCTCAAACAGCTCAAAATACGAATTCTAGGAAAATACGATTTCTGCATTTAATTGAAGAATTCGTTGATAGAAACATATTACCATAAATAGTCAGCGCTGGTTTACATTTCCTTCTTCGATAAGAGCATCCGTTATCAATGAATAATTATAAAATGAGTCCACCTTGAATATTGAATTGATGTGGTCGATACTTGATGAAACTTCATAATGAAGGGAAAAAACTCAATTACTTGATTTTATGGTCCATATTCCATTGCCAATTTGATTACGACATTTCATATTCAGGTTATAAAAGAAAATAAATATATATTATTCATCTTCTTTTGATTTGTACAGTAGGTATTGCGCACTCTACTGGCTAATTTATTACACAGTAGAGAAATAATGATTGCTACAATAGTCATAAAGGAGAATATATCAATGCAGTCGTAAAAAATGAACCTTGAGGGTCAATTGGAAGAAAACCTCTCATGATTTGCGTGAAGTCTCTTCTGACACCGCATTCAATTTGTGAAGCTAATGCAAGCCATTAATCATGAAAGGTTTAATAGAAAATGTTGTAATTCAATTGGGGTAGTCATAACATGACGTGCAAAAATTCGTTATCGATAAAAATGTCACCCTTTGGTTCCATCAATCATATGCAGAGATTTGTGGAATTCCATTTTTATCACCGCAACCTCTGAATTAATATGTGAACATTGGTAGATGCTTATCGCACACGACATCATGCCAGTGTTGCTCATATCTGAATTTCTGATAGGGGTGGCTTTTAATGAAAAGAAATAGAAGTGAAACACCCTCTTTTCCATAAGGCGAATGATTGCGGTACTCATATTTTTGTTTGATATGTGATAAGAATAGAAAAGTAAGTAGGAGTAAACGGAGTGGAGTGGAAATTTAAATTATACAGGTTGTTTCACGGACAAACGAAAACTGTGAATAGAGGACATCTCGCTTATTTCAAAAGAACCCTTTTTCGGTAATTTAGGTATCTCTTCTCAGAAATGCATACACTTTTCTAAAGTTCCTGAAATTTCTATAACTTTTTGAATTATTCATCGCATCTGCTGAAAATTCATTCCAGAGTTCATGTTGTTCAGTTCGAAACAAGATAGGAAAATCAGGAACGGACTGACTTGAAATTCAATTTCAAGGCACAACCTTTTTTTTGGCATATTTTTTTATTTTCATATATTCAATATTTGCATGCATTGCATTAGAAAATTACTAAATTCTTCGTATGCCCAATCTGTGGCTTATTCTTAATGAATAATTTTTTTTTGGTTTAAGCAGTGACCCTGAAAAATTTGGGTTAGGAGATTCTCAATAGCATTTTTTGTTCACTGGATGTAACTGATAACTGAATTAGGGTATTATAACGTATTTCAGCCTTAAAAATTATCAATTTTCATACTGCTTAAGGATAGTACCAAGTGAAATGCAAGCAAGTGAAATTTCTTACATAATATTATGGATTTACTGGAATCATACCCCTATCAGAGAGACTTGGAAAAATATTGCGTCCACAAATAAATGCTTCATATAACTCTTGCAATAAATTCCATAACCAACTTGACAACCACTACTTATTATTCCGATATTTACATTAACATTCTCATAAAATATAAAATTCTGGCGCTATCAAACTCACCATCAGTTACGGTGATTTCATTAAAGTCGACATATTGTTGAATTCTTGCATGAAATATCAATTTTCCGTGTCTAGAGTAATTAAGTACATAGGTACGTTTGTGGTATTATTTAGTGAAACAAGATAAAATGCATGATGTAGGTATTTCATTCGTTAAATAAAATGGAAAAGAAAATGGAAAGAAAGAAAATGCGAAATCTTTTTCAGTATTATATCAGTTTTAGTCATCATAAACCTAATCTAATAGAAGAAAAACTTTGAATGCCACAATGTTCTGTCTTTGTTTTGATATATGTGAGAATTAGGTGAATAGTTATTAGGACTGTTAATTCACAAATATACTTGTAAGTACTTCAGGTTACTTACTGTCGTTGTAATATACTGCATCAAGTTAAGCTCAATTAATGGTTGAATAATGTTGAGTAATGAGGGTTTTTTTAATGTGATTGATTTCAGCACAGGTTACTGAGCAGTATCTTCATATTTGCAGAGGAAATATATTAATAATTTTTAGTTGAAAAATATTCAGTACTGAAATAGTATACATGCATTTAAATTATGTGTCTGCTTTATTGCTATTTAAAAGTGAATCATCAGCTTTGGATATTCCAATCTATTTCATTAAAGTATTATCGATGTAATCTGACTTTTAAAAATCAAAATTATTCCTTAGAATTGACCAAAAATGATTCGAACCTAGTTCATTTCAGAATTATATAACTCAACTCATCCATGTGATTTCGATATGTATCACTTTCTGCGTTGACATTACCAATAGGTAAACAAGACAGAAATATTTTCCCAACTCTTCTTCAAACAAGATATTTACACATGTGTGACATCCGTACTTGATGCTCGGCATTCCATAGTCTAGAAGATGCATTAGTTCAGTTTATTTATTCTAGAATATCGTGAGAACGTAAAAACATAATTTAGGACCTCATGAAAGACAGTATGATGAAATTAACTCCAAATTCTGACGCACATAATTGAGTGAAACATAAAATTTATCAGGCAAATGTAATATTATTATGTCTTGAAGGTTCACTATAAATCGAAGATAAATTTTTCATTTCGCATTCTTGTTTTAACACTTATCTTGAGCGAATCTTGTTCTGCGGTATGCTATAAACCAATCCACAAAACGTTTTGGGTTGCACATTTTGTAGTAAACCTGCGCTTCGATAAGGAATCTTTCAAAACAATCTTCACAAATGTTTCAAAATCAGTTAAATGGTTCACCAAGATCATTGGCTGCAAAAATATTTTGAAATCGATGAAATATTTCATCAGTTTATCTGTTTTGCAGCATTCAGAAGAAACTCTGTTGAAGATAATCTGATTTTTTATTACAGCATTAAAATTTTGTACTTCTGTTTTACGCTCATTCTCTATTGCTATGGCCATATTTTGCTTTTATTTTTTCATAACGGTGAACTAACCAGAATATTTTGTGAACTAACATAGTTCAAAGAACTACAGATACGGTCAGACAGAGAAACCTACACGAGCAACTACAAACGTTTCTAAAAAAGAAGAGGCATGGAAGATGAAAAGTGAAAAAACAAAAAAAAATATTTTCTCCTAAACAGTGTCAGATCTTGGAAATTTTGGTATGAAAATTTAGGTTTTCGGACACGCTGAATCTATTGCAAGCAATTTCGAAAGCCTATCTCTGTTCGTTTAGATTTTCATCTTGGAAATGGCATTTTTCAAAAATTGCAATTTTCGATCTGCGATATCTCCTGTTATATTCGTCTGATCCAATTGGGATTTCCGGTTATATAATCAGCGTTGCCTAGGCTTCCACCCTAGCACAAAAACTCGATTTCGAAAATCTCGATTTTTTGGGTCAAAAATGAGCAAGGGGTTAGACCCCCCTAAAATGACCTATTTGCTACTCTGTCTTAAAATCAGGATATTCTATTACTGTCCTAGGATATGGAGTGCATAGAATTTGTTTTGAAGATTCTAAAAAACCAAACAGTTGATGATTCAATAGAGAATTGCACTCCAGAGAGCTCTTCGAAGTCAACTCGAAAATGAATAGTGGAAAAACAAAAAAAATTTATTTTCTCCTGAACAGTGTCAGATATAGGAAATTTTGGTACGAAAATATAGGTTTTCGGACACGCTGAATCTATTGCAAGCAATTTTGAAAGCTTATCTCCGTTGGTTTAGATTTTCATCTTGGAAATGGCATTTTTCAAAAATTGCAATTTTCAATCTGCGATATCTCCTGTTATATTCGTCTGATCCAATTGGGATTTCTGGTTATATAATCAGTGTTGCCTCGGCTTCCACCCTAGCACAAAAACTCCATTTCGAAAATCTCGATTTTTTGGGTCAAAAATAGGTTTCCGGACACGCTGAATCTATTGCAAGCAATTTTGAAAGCCTATCTCCGTTGGTTTAGATTTTCATCTTGGAAATGGCATTTTTCAAAAACTGAAAAGTGAAAACCACCCAAAATGAACGACCATTTTCAGAATCTGATGGATTGTAGGAATAGTTTTAGGCCTAACCATCCGGGCTCAGAAGCATGCTTTGGAATCAGTTTCATACTTTTCATAGGACAAACTGAAGTCGATTCTGATGATGTGAGTAGATGATGTGCTAAACAAGAAAGCGCAGAGGCTCTAATCATTTACTTAATAAAGAGGAACTGGGATAGATACCATCAACCATTCAACGTCCTTAGAAAGTCAGGGCCGTATTTTATTGTTGTATGATGAAGGCAAATTATGCTATAAATCTTTATTTCTGAAAATAATTGGTGAAAAATGTGAAGTTGTTATGAAAGAGTGATGATAAAATTAAGTACCTAATAATAATTATATGAATTCCTGTAACTTTTCGTCTCACAGGATGAGCTGACACTGCTTATGGATACGTAATTCTCTATAAAAGACGTAAACGTACAGTTTAGTACAGGGCGTGATTTCATGTCAAAAAACATAAGTATTTCGCAAAGAAACATGGGGTCAAATATGCACCACTTCATTTCTGTGTTTAGGGGTGTCAAAATTGGAAACTTCTCTCCCCTAGGCGAAGCTCCACTGGTCTGGTAGCAGAAAGGGGGTTCCAAAGGGAAGAAAAACAGGAAACTAACCCTCCTTCCGTACCGGTTTCGTGGTTATCGCCTCACTTATATAGAAGACACTTCACTCAAAGTTGCTCAATATCACTCCGGTTTAACTTATGATGATTTCAATAGAGAAAACAAACTGTGATATATAAAGAGTATTACTCGGTTTCTTAACAACTTTTCGGACCGTTCCGAGACGATATTAATACTGTTATGATGATTGACAAACGACGAGCTCCTTTTCCTGTCCGCAAAGTGTCGCTAGCGACTGGGACAAAAAACGCCTGGCAAATCCGACTCAAGCAACCCTATTCACGATCAAACAGTGCAAAAGGGTTGATATTATGAGGCGAATTTTTATTTCTAAAGGGAAAACAATTGGATTTTCTGAAATTGAATTTTCCCCATGCTCGCTTTTTGGAGTGGCATAGTGTATATTATTATCACAGATCAGATACTCGAATAGAAATTCATATCCCGCTGCGATGGAATAAAAGGGTACAAATGATGGACAGACAGAATGGGGACGTAGCGAGTTTATTGTGCGGGTAGAACAACTGGCTACATTTCGCGGTCTCCCACTAATTATGCGACAGGTTCTTCCTCCTGAAAGTTATGCCGTTCCAGATAGAACTTTCCCCCGCTTGTCTCTTTCATACGGGTCGTCGTAATGTCGCTCGTGTGGTATCCGGAACTGGATGCTCCAAACTTTATGTCCCCGGTTCGGACTCGGTAACTGAGTGTTAGGAATTTTCAATTTTATAAGAATGTCGTCATTTCCGGGGGTTCCTAATGAATTCCGTACCTCTCCAGGTTGACGCTGAGTGGTTTGCGGTTGACCGAACGTTGCAATTTTAACGGTGTGACTGAGGATTGCATCGTTATCTCGGAAAAGATACTCAGTTCTGGATTGTACTGAAGTTAAAGCGAAAAACAGGGTTCTGTCGAGTGACCATTACTGGGACATTACCGTAACTTTTCTCTTTTGATGGCTAGCGAAACTCGTGGTTTTATTGTCAACCAACTTGCCTTTTCTTCCTCCGATAGCTGCTAAACGCTCAGATAATGAAAATTACCTCTCCCCTCTCTGTTTTTTTTACCAATCCATTCCTGATCCATATAAGCTATCATTTCAGTTGAACCAAAACCCAAATCAACAGTTTAGAGCCAAATCAGCACTCTTTTTTTTTGTGTATCAGGGGGAAAATTTACAAGTCAGACGAACCACCTTCTCCTAAGGGAGAAAAAGTGTGGGGATTCTCACTCTCCTGAGCTGGAGACCCACTAAAAACCCTTAACTGCTTCTTGAATATTGGTTCCGGGCATTTGTCTATAAACCGTTCATCTCTCAGTCGGTTTTCTTCTCGCAAACTATCGTGCTGGGATTTATGTGTTTATCCTCTATTGGATAACACTTCATTGGATTTTTAAATGAGTTTCTGTACTTATTTTAATCTCTTTTTAATTGATCTCTTCGTCTCTTTCAGTAAATTCGCATTCTGCTTTTGTCTTCCTCTGGGTCGTAGTCCACTATACTCCTGAGTTCTTGTCTCGGATGGTTTTTCGTAGTTTCGAATAATTTCTTTGCTTTTCTGTTCATGAATTCCGTTATGGTTTCCATTTTAGGTCCCTATAAATCTGTCTATTCCTGACAAACCAAGGTGCGTCTATTGCACATCGTAGCAGCTTGTTTTCAGTGGCCTGAATTCTTTTGATATGGCTCTTTGCCACGAAACCCCAGGCTACTGATCCAAAAGTCAGTTGAGACCTAGCAACGGCTTTAATAAACTTCAATTTTGTCTCGGTCGATATATGGCTTCTTCTTCCTATCAGAGGGTAGAGTCATCAGCACTTTCCTACCTTCATTCAGCACTTGTAAACCTTTGAACACTGTTGAGTCTCACTTACATAGATGACCAATACCTTGGACGAATTTGTGAAGAAGATAGAACGAAGAACCAACCAAGAATCTGTAGCAGTTCAATACTCCAAAACAACAGCGTATTAAAAAACCAAATTCGTGACTTAATTCTGACTAGATCAAGTGCCTCAGGTAAGGATGTCTATGTATGACTCTGGTGTCAATTCGGTCAATTTCTGGGTCTGATTGAAATTCAATAAACAAAATTTAAGTTAATCAGGACATACTGCCCCTGGAATATATTATATTATTTAACTCTTTCCTCTCTTTATTCTTCATATGATTGAATTTCAATCGATATCCATATGTTTACCCTGTTCACAAAATTCCATTGTTATAAAATTACATTCAATGTATTTTGCGCAGTATCTACTTCTAAACAGTTTATGGGAGATGCATGAGAGTCCCATCTCTTACTTCTGGTAGATAACTACTCCTTAATTAGTTTCATATTCTTGAAATAACAAGAAATTATGGAATATCACCTCATATTCACTTGAATCGAGTGTTATTAGTTCACTAACATGTTCAAAATTCCGTCAACTTGATAAACGCTGGATATCATTCGACAAGAGATAACACAAGTTGACGGAATTTTGAATAGTATTTGTGTAACATAAGTAATGCAATCGAATCTCATATAATACGATTTTCGTATTGATTAAGATTCAGATATGCAGTTGACATTCTCAAAAACTGTAATTGTATAGTTAAATATCTATTTCGAAGATGGAATGAAATATTGCTGTGTCAACTGAACTTCAGGTTATGAACTTATCTAGGATTTTCAACTGATTTATCTTTTTCAAATGAATAATTCGTGAAATATGCATCTATTTTTGAATTCGGAAATTAATCTGCCCAACCCGAACAGTAAAAATTTCATGGATGCCATAATGTAATCCTGCGACGCATTCGTATTGCCTAATGTGCAGTTGAATTTCTCGAGCACGTTCCTGGCAAGAAAACGAAAAAAGTAATGTTCAACAGTTTCTCCCCCCGCATGTTCAGAGGAACCCTCGCCAAGCCTGGCTATGTTTCGGTGGAAGAGATGCTGCGAAACTGCTGCAAAATAGCCCGCTCGGCTCATTTAGAGCCAGGAAACATGACGTATACTCCCATTGTTTCTATCACAATAACGCAGAATTAATAATGCTCCACTCTGGCTTATTTCGCTTTTTATAATTATGTATCTCTGCGATTATCCTTGTGCAGTTTTGTGTACATTTCGAAAGAACGTTCGCAAAGAGCATCTGCTTTACGCTTCATGTAAACGTCCGTAGTCGCTCCTTGTCCTATCTATTCAACGGCAGTATTATATTTGGGAATTCGTTTCTGAAATTATGAGATGAATAGGTTGCAGAGTTGCTGCCAGGAACAGTTTTGGATACATTATGTTCGCTAACAATTTCGGTTTACGCTACTCATTTCTCTTTGAATGGTTCGGTTATAATTGTTAGTGATGCAGCTCGAAAGAATGAAAATCTTTGATTTCAATCCTGAAAAATTATTGCGTGTATGCCAGAATTCATTGTATTTACCAAATGAAAAGATGTGCCCTGAAAAAAAAAGTTTAAATTTATATTAAAAGCAAGGAAACTGACAGCAGGCATTCTCTCAGAGCGAGAAGATGATGAAAAAAAAATTTGGTTAACTGTATTCAAACATCATTCGACTTTCCTTAATTCTGCTAGTCCTTAAATGCTACAGAGCTATGAAGAAAATATCGAAAAATCTTCTTGAGATTTCACAAGTGCTCCAATAATCCCACGAACTCATCAGGCATCGAGAATTCAATGCCTACTTGGAAATAAGGCAAAACATTCGCATATTTCCACCACTAGGCTGTATGGAAATATCGCCTAGGAGCGTATTCAGATTTGAACCAAGAACTGCCTCTGGAAAACGGTCTTTTCAATGCATTGTTCGAAGTGGAGAAGAATCTATGCAAAATAGGGATAAGTTTCGTATTCCAACATCGAACGAATGTCGAATTGCTGAATCTTCCCCCAATAATTCGATGGGGCTTTGGAATTTCATAGCGAGGGTTTTCACGTTTCTAGTTTAGGAGCAAACAGGTTTGAATTCTATCATACTGGAAATTGGAATCAAACATCAAGAACTCGAGAGTTCAAAGTGAAGGTTCCTTCTATTTGAGGTGTTTTACTTACTTTAGCACAGATAAATCAAAGTAGGAAAAGGTGTGAAAAATATTTTGATGATTTCAGTATCAGCTGGCGTAAGTGCATCATTTCAGATGCAGTTTACTCTTCTACTTACTCTCTACTGCCGGCTTGAGGAATTTTTAACTGGCCTCATCTTTTCGGGAATTTTTCGAAGGTCAAATTTGGACACGCGTATCTACCGGAAAAATTATCGTAGGTCCAAATGTGATGCATATTCTGGATGAGCGGCTCTTCTAGTAATAAATCTCGAAATTTCATCGAGCTCGGTACAACCGTTCGGTCTTGACGAATTTTTAAGTGACCTCATCTTTTTCGGGATTTTTCGAAGGACAATTTTCGACGCGAGCATCTCCAAAAAAAAGTATCGTAGATCTAAATGTGATACATACCCGTAAAAAGCAAATCTTCGAGTATTAATTTTCGAAATTTCATTGAGCTCATTGTCGGTTATTGGAGTAGGTAATGTTGGGTTGGGAGCTAAACTTTTTGAAATTCTATAAGGTGTTTGTTGATATTGGATATATTGAAAAATTTCAGTGTCAAAATATTTTATCACTCAACATATTCTCCTCTTAATTGGATACATTTATTACATCGAACCTGCAACTTCTCTAGACCTTTCCAAAAAAAAGTTTCTTCTTGCTCTGCAAACCAGACCTCCACAACTTTTATTACCTCCTCGTTGGAAGGAAATTTACGACCTTTTAAACTTTTTTTCAGTTGAGGAAAGACATCATAGTTGTATGGAGCCAAATCTGGTAAATAAGGCGGGTGTTCTAGTATTTCGAACCCTAAATCACGAATTTTTGTCCTCGCAACATGAGCAGGGGCGTTGTCCTGCACACAAACAAAACACCTTTGGATAGCTTTCCGCGTCTTTTCTCAATAATTTTTTCCCGAAGAGTGATCAGTAATGTCGAATAAGTAGTAATCTCCGTTTATTGTTTTACGCTTATCCAAAAAATCAATCATGGTTACTCCATGGCAATCCCAAAAAACTGAAGCAAAAACTTTTCCAGCAGATTTTTGGGCACGAAACTTCTTAGGTCTTGGAGAACCAGAGTGGCGCCACTCCATCGATTGTTGCTTTGTTTCTGGATCGTAGAAATGAACCCAAGTCTCATCCATAGTAACAATTCGGTTTAAGCAGTCTACATCGTTTTCAAATCGAGCACAGATCGGACGCGATGCTTCTACCCTTGCACGCTTTTGGTCAACATTAAGATATTTGGGGATAGATTTTGCAGCAATTTTTCTCATGTCCAAACTGAAGTGAACTATATGATGAACGCGTTCGTATGAAATATTCAGTGCTTCAGATATCCGTTTCAGCCCAATTCGACGGTCTGATAAAATCATGTCATGAACTGCATCGATATTTTCGGGGACTGACACAGAAACTGGCCTTCCCGATCCGTCATCATCTCTAATGGGAAATTTACCTCTCCTGAAGCTTGAAGACCAATTTTTCACGGTCGTACGCGAAGGACATTGATCACCAAGGGTATTGAGCATCTTCGTAAATCAGCTTACTTCTTAACCCTTCTAAATACAGATACTTGATGATGGCTCCATAATCCAATTTTACGATTTTCACAATTTCGGTGGATATCTTCTGTCTTTTAATTTATTGCTTAACTTAAGTAATAACTTTTTTGACCTCAAACTTCACACTGATACTTCTAAAGAGTTATTGTTCGTTACTATGGTGACGCAATATTTTTTTATGCATGGAACTGGTCTAGGTTAACTAGATATCAATACATCCTCGTATATTCGAAAGAAAATTATCCTGAAACTCAATTATATCTGAAGAGGGAAATAAGATCTTTGTTCAAAGTTAATGTACTTAATTAGTGTAATTAAAGAGTGATCTCTTGACTCATATGTTTTCCCGGTGTCTTACGGTCGCCTACCAGACCCATAATCAAAATTTCGTTGAATCGAAATGACTAATTCATTTCTCAACCCCACCATAATCAGAAAAATGATGGTAAACATGAATCCCATCGCTTTCATTCTCGAGAACAAACAAGATACTCATAATTATTCATGAACAGAAAACTTATTAATATGTATTATAACAACTACGCCTCCACGAATTGAATTATAACAGAGGAGATTCATTTTCTCCAGTCCTCCCAAATATAGATAATCAGTTTGGTCAAATCCGAAACCCCAATATCCCCAAATGCATCGCTATTTATATCCTGGTCCCTTCAATAGTTTCTTTTCCGTCCCTCATTCAGGAACTGAATGAATGCACAGGGATTGGGATGTGGCAAAAAAGGGCCCTAGATGGAGAGTAATCTAGATTCAGCCCATGTGCCCTTGGCCGAAGTAAGTGATATATGCCTCCACATTGTATTCACTGAATGGACAATGAGCCAGATTGTGAGAGAGGAGGATGTCCACGCTGGTTTGTGTTCAGGAGGAACGTGGAGTATCATTGTTATACAGAGAGGATGATCTTGTTTGATAAGCTGGACTACACGGCTTCATTTCATCCCCTAACGGAAGGAGCGAAGGGGATGAATTTTCTGGAGAGCTCTGGATAGTCTGGATTTGAATACGAATTCCTGTACAGTCGTTCAACTATTTTTTTTTGTTCGGTTTGCTGGAATTGATTGAAATTTTCATTCATCTATCATGAAATCAGAATACAGGAATCGATTCAACTTCACTTTATTTGATTCTGTTCATAGTTGCCTCAATGGGATATACAGGGTGATTCATAACTATTGGGACATAGGCTAAGGGCAGATTGTTTGGACCAAAATATGGCGATAGGACCAAAAATACCTCAATAAAATATTGCAGTGGAAAAAGATAGAGGGCGTTAAAGTTAAATTTTTTTTCGTTTTTTGCTAATAATTTCACTGTATATTTTTTCATCCGTTTTTAAGAAAAACACAATTGAACACTTCAGAGCATCGGAAGGGGATTTGAAGTAAAGATTTATTTATTTAATTCATTTATTACGACGATAAAGCATAATTAAAAACAATGTAACATAAAGAGAATAAACTTAAATTAAATGTTCTACGTGGCCTCCTCCGACTTCTATGCCTTTTCTAATTCTTTTAATGAAGGACTTTCGAACTTCGAAGATACTATTATTCTGTCCCCTTATAAAAAACTCAACTTTGATGCCTCCTATCTTTTTCCACAGCAATATTTTATTGAGATATATTTGGTCCTATCGCCATATTTTGTCCTATCGCCCCCAGCCCTTTGTTATGAATCACCCTGTATAATCCCTGGGTTTGAATACACCATCTTAGGAAGGATATTCCTGACTTTAATACGATGTAATTTAGAAAAAGGTATATACTACAGTTGTTTCAAAATTGCGAACTCTTATTCTGTCTTTTTTTGCTTATTCGTTTTCTTATTATTTCTTTTTTTTTGCAGGTAAGGATAAGACGATTTTCGGCCATAACCTAAGGTGGTAGATGGTAAGCTTTCGGAATTCGGACATAAGTGATTTTTTCACAACTGAGGGAATTTTTTTACTAATTCTAAGTTGGACGCTATCTAATGAATATTTAAACGTTTTGCAAAATAAAAGGATTCTACATAATTCCTCGTATAATGCGCCGTTTTCGAGTAATTTGATGTTCAAAAATAAAAAAGTTGGTACTTTGACCGAATGCAACCCTCTCTGAAAGATCCATAGATGTGTTGTGTCACAGATTTGGATAGTAATTCTACAGGTAATTTTGTTTTCCAGGATTGACACAGCTCATTATGAAAATTTGAAATGGCTACATCTTTTTACCAGGGCCATATCGGAAAAAATAGTATAGAAAAAAAGTGTTTCTTTTGACCTCAAGAAACTACTGTTGAAATATTTGTACGAGTCAAATACTCACCTTGCATAGAGATAAAACTGAAAATGAGCAAATTATCTATCCAAAATTACTCTGAAAATTCAACGCAATAAGAATTTTCCCAAATTCAACTTACTTCCCCACCAGAGCAAATAACTCGTTTCGTAGCCTTTGAAAAATATGAATCACAGTTTAATATGAAAAATCACGTTCATTAATCAGATCTCCCCTCTTCGTTCTACCCCAAACCCCTCGAGAGCAATACCTTTAAATGTCGGTGGAGCCCGAGCTATAAGGAGTCCAAACTGCGTGGATTTTTCACGCACATTTTCTCCCGCCTAGGGATCAACCCCATCTTCTCGCATATTTCACTTTCGAGTGCAGTCGCGGTAGGGGCGGTTTTAATTATTTCTTCAGTATTTGTTTCTGATTTAAACTGCTCTGGGTTTCTCTGACACTATAATTTAGGTATGGCTGCAGGGCCATTTGAGGAGGCTCGGCAGTCGTATTCAATACTTGTTCCGGCGTTCTATTTTTGGTTTCTTGTCGACTGCATCCCTCTTCTGCACGCGACATAAGTCAAAATAATGGGAAAGGGATGCAAGGAGCTAATTGAAGAGACACGGGCTGAGGTAAATTGTATAGGCGAGCCATGTGTTCAGTTTCAAGGGACTCTTTCATAGTCAGTATCAGAAGTTTTGTGCCTGAATACTCTGAATAACGAGCGTTCAAAACAAAATTGGTTCTCGAGTGAATGATGGTCTGTGTTCGAACTTGATGCTCATTTTGTACCCCCATTTTCGAGAAAACAATAACACTTTTCACTTTTTTCAAATTTTTACAATAACAGATTGACTGTTTATAATACTGTCAACCTGTTATTGTAAAAATTTGAAACAAATAAACAAATGATGATAATGATGATGACTTTTATAGAACACAATCATTCAAGAACTGATCTTTTTAATATTCAAAAAGTATTCAATTTGTGGATTCAAACTCCAGCTCTCTGTTCATGAATATTCGGGACTATACGAGGATGTATTGATATCTAGTTAGCCTAGACCAGTTCCGTGCATTGAAAAAATATTGCGTTACCATAGTAACGAACAATAACACATTAGAAATGTCAGTGTGAAGTTTGAGGGCAAAAAAGTAAGTCAGAGTTACGCAATAAATTAAAAGAAAGAAGATGTCCATCGAAATTGTGAAAATCGAAAAATTGGAGTATAAAGCCATCATCAAGTACCTGTATTTAAAAGGGTTAAGAGGTGAGCAGATTCACGAAGATATGCTTAATACCCTTGGTGATCAATGTTCTTCGTATGCGACCGTGAAAAATTGTACTGCAAGCTTCAAAAGAGGTAAATTTTCCATTGAAGATGATGACCGATCGGTAAGGCCAGTTTCTGTGTCAGTTCCCGAAAATATCGATGCAGTTCATGACATGATTTTATCAGACCGTCGAGTTGGGCTAAAACGGATATCTGAAGCACTGTATATTTCATACGAACGTGTTCATCATATAGTTCACGTCAATTTCGACATGAGCAAAATTGCTGCAAAATGGATCCCCAAATGTTCGAATGTTGATCAAAAGCGTGCAAGGGTAGAAGCATCGCGTTCGATCTGTGTTCGATTTTAAATCTTCTTAAACCAAATTGTTACTAGGGATTAGACTTGGGTACATTTCTACAATCCAGAAACGAAGCAACAATCGATGAAATTGCGACACTGTGGTTCTCCAAGACCTAAGAATTTTCGTGTCCAAAAATCTGCTGGAAAAGTTCTTTCTTCCGTTTTTCAGGATTGTCATGAAGTAATCATGATTGATTTTTTGAATAAGGGTAGAACAATAACCGGAGATTACTATTCGATATTACTGACCACTCTACGGGAAAAAAATGAAGAGAAAAGACGCGGAAAGCTATCCAAAGTTGTTTTGTTTTTGCAGGAAAACCCCTCTGCACACAAATCTCATGTTGCCATGCAAAAAATTCGTGATTTAGGGTTTGTATTACTAAAACGCCCCCCTTATTCACCAGATTTTGCTCCATCCGACTATCATTTCTTCCCTCAACTGAAAAAAAGTTTAAAAAGTCGTAAATTTTCTTCCAACGAGGAGGTAATAAAAGCTGTGGAGGTCTGGTTTGCAGAGCAAGAAGAAACATTTTTTTTTAAAGGTCCAGAGACGTTGCAGGTTCACTGTAATGAATGTATCCTATTAACGAGGACAATATGTTGAGTAATAGAATATTTTGACATTGAAATTTTTTTTGGTTCTATAGTAAGCTAAGAATTTTTCATTATATCCTCGTATGCTCACAGTTCACTTCTCTAAAAGCAAATTTTCAAAGTTGAATTCTCATTTCAATGTTTTGGAAACTCGTTATTCTCAAACATAATCATTTATTATAATAATGTTTTTTGTACCTTCTCGAAAAATGCGATTTCAATATGTGTTTACAGTCGTATATAGAATATGGTTCAATATGAAGGGATTATTATCGGTATTAAGTCATCTAGGGATATATTTTGACCATTAATCCAGTTCTGGAGAATCCCTCTCTCTAGAGAACTCCAATTCACGATACCTCTGATTGTAAAATCGGCAACATGCAAGTTGTATCCTAGATAACATTTCTACAAATGCTCGTTAGTAACGTAGGTAACGAAGGATAAATCTATCTTCTCACCGAAAGAGGATTAACAACTTGCAAATGGACCACAACCGAGCTACTGTTGATTCAACAAGTTAGTTGGATGGCCCAACAGGCTTTCGGTTGGTCGATTATGAAAATTAATTCCAACGTTAGGGTAAAGGATTGGAAACACACACCTGAGACTATTCCCATTACTTGTTTTTCTCTCAGGATGAGTTCAAAACATCCCTCATCGAAAGAAAATTTAATTTTTTCCATCCTATGGGTTTCCTCTTTCATTTGAAATTTACGAGCAGTGTTTTTTATCTGAGAACAGTGTTATAAAAATTCAAATACACATACGATTATGGGACCCTTCATTCTACCTACCTGAGAAATAGTCATTTAATGATCTTCATCAGATGAGCTACCTGAATAGTTTTGATTATAAGTTGATTATAGGGTAGTTCTTGACTACCTGAAAAAGCGCGAGACCTTTCACGTTATTCATATTTTCTTCATTATATAGTTGGTCATCAGAGAAATGAAGAAAATGAAGAAAAATCTTAGAGAGGCAGATTTTCAATCTTTTATATCAACATCAAGAAGAATGGGGAGGGTAAACTCTATTATAATATAATTTCTATCTAGCAACACGAATTAGAATTACTTTTTCGTAATCCCAAAACTGACCCCATATATTATGAACTTCAATTAAAACTAATTTGTTTCATTTATAATCCTACATATTCCTAATTGTATCACCCTTTCTATAAATGATGATTAATGAATTTTCGTGACTTTATTAGACCGAAAACTACGCAATTATATGGGATGAATATAAACTATTATTATACTTTTCTTTGAGAGAAAGCTTTATTACAAGAAACACTATATATGTGATTTAGAATTCTGGAACTTGTTTTTTTTTCGTATTGAAGTATAAAACTCTATAATATTCTCGTTTAGCTCAGAACAAATAAGAGTTGGATGTCGGTTTTGTCATAATATCTGGGCTATAGGGAAATATTTTCTTTGAACGATAAGACTTCATGTCCAAGTTACATCCTTCAAAAAGGTGCAATATTTTGAAGCGTCACATGTATTTTGCTAGTTCATATAACATTGCAGCACCTCAAGGTCCGGTCATCCTTCGATTTCATTTCATTTCTCATGTACCATTCGCTATTTCAAAATGACAATATATTTTTCTCCTGACATGGCAATTTATCTGATGAAGATATCGAATTTTTCATCTCGTTGAGAGTCTTCAAATATTTGTTCATCTTCATTCCACGCACGAAGCTAACTCGTGGCTTAATATACTGGATTTCTCTCTAATCTCGTAAAAGCTTTTACATTCCATTTATTATTTCCAGACTAATACGTGCATTACCAACAAAACACACACTTGCACCCTATCCCTAACAGGGTGACCATCAAATTAAATTCTCTTCCCGTTTGTTTGGTTGTATAATAAAAATACATTTTTCCGTTTTTCCCCTTTCCGTTCAGATGGAACAGAGGGTGCTGCTGGTCCATTAAGTGGACTTCATTTTTCGAAACGCGAAACAGCTTTTTATCTTCATATAATCTCAATTTGCGGTGAATTTTTAGGGATGATCTAAGGGATAGTTGAAGCTTTTTTTTACCAGAAAAACGATTAATTTTGTTTTCAGATATGCCCTACTTTTCGTTTGGCTTCCTTATTTCCATCCTTTCGTTTTCATCTATTGAGATTATGTTTTAAATTTATCCATTTTGTTTCTTTATTTCCAATAATTTTCGTATAATAATTCGATGAAGATGAATGAAGCAACAACCAACGATATAATATTATTCAATTCACAAACTCGAGTCTTATGGGAATTGTATCTTATTATTGTCAGAACAACAAAACCAATAGCTTGAATTTTTTGAAATGAAAATCTTTCTCATTATTTTAATTTCAATTCTTTCAGAATTCCTTGAACTTTTTTTTTCCAAAACCGTGAAAATCTTCGAAATTTGCAAAATGCAAAATATCATCTGATTTTATCTCGACTCTGAGCCAGAGTCTGTAAAAAATTTTTAGGTTTTCGGAATCCTTATGTTTCAAAATGAAAAGTGTGGGTTTATCTGGTAATTATATAGGGTGTCTGTAAACAAATGCGAAGGACTTGGTTAGATGATTCCTCGAAGAAAACAAGCAGGGGCAGTTCCTATAATTTTTTTTCGAAATCGACTTCCCTTCCAAGATACAGCCTTTGGAAGATGATGACGAGTTGACAATTTCTAATTTTTTTTACGGGTTCTAAAAAACACTGAGTCATAAAACTATACATAATATGAATCACTAAGTAGACGTTACTCACACTGTGAAAATGGGGTTGAAAATTACAACCCCTGATGATTTTCCTTCAAAAATTGTTTTCGTGGCATAGATTTTCGAAAAATAATGTTCTTTTATGGTTTTTCATTCGATGTTTGGGAAAAAAAAGCTCATGCAATAAATTTCGATACAGTCGATACTTTTCTCAGAATAAATAAAAACTCACAAGCAGTTCTGATCACTTATAAGATGAAATGGAATGAAGAGTGATCAGAACTGCTTGTGAGTTTTTATTTATTCCGAGAAAAGTATCGACTGTATCGAAATTTATTGCATGAGCTTTTTTTTCCCAAACATCGAATGAAAAACCATAAAAGAACATTATTTTTCGAAAATCTATGCCACGAAAACAAATTTTTGAAGGAAAATCATAAGCGTTTGTTATTTTCAACCCCTAGTTATGAAGTTAGGAGATCTAAAAAAATTGTGTGAGTAACATCTACTTAGTGCTTCATGTTATGTATAGTTTTATGACTCAGTGTTTCTTAGAACCTTCAAAAAAAAAATTAAAAACTGTCAACTCGTCATCCCCTTCCAAAGTCTGTATCTTGAAAGGGAGGTCGATTTCGAAAAAAATTTATAGGAACCACCCCTGCTTATTTTCATCGAGGAATCATCTAACTAAGTCCTTCGCATTTGTTTACAGGCACCCTATACAGTGTTTCCACGTCTCTTATTCAAAAAATTATAATTAAAAAAAAACTGAAACTGTGATTTTTAGGTTTGCATAAACATGAAAGAAATGCTGCTGTAACTTTATTCAGTTCGGTTTAGTTATCCTTCTTGGCAAATTACCTGTTTTGGTATGTAACTTTTCAATTTTTCTCATCATATTCATCTTCGAAAATCCAAACCTATAACTTTAGCATAGCTAATGTAATATGCTCTCATCACTTGGCAGAATTATTGCATCGTATCTTATTTATTCCCATTCATTTTCGAATGGAATATCGGTCATACAACTTTCAATAGCATCTCCGAGGAGCCGAAGACGTGGAGAGGCCGCAAATTCTGAACGCTGCTTTATTTGTAGAGAGCTCGGTTACAGTCGGCGGCAGTCAGTGACAACATTCCAACGGTGCCAGTCGCCCGCAGTCGAAGTGCAGAGAACCTGATCAGAGCGAGAAGGAACGAACTGTCAGTACCGTGCGAGTACCCGTTGAATCCGATACCCAAGAAACCTTTCTATATCGAATCAAGCGGAAACATCTGCCCACCGAAGGGTTGCTCTGCATTTCGAGGCCAGTTACCACCGGGTACTACCACAATATCAGTGATTTAGTGGTACCACCACTAGTACCCGCGATAGGTGTTTCCTTTTGGTGCCGAGTGAGTGTATGTTGTTCTGTCATTCGATTTAGCATGTGTTGGTGTGTTAACTGCGCCTGATACTCATCATGGGAAGACTGGGAAAGTCCCCAACAGGTAGTACCGACATACGAGTGAATTACAGGAAGTTGGTGGACGAGTACAGCAAGAGTTGTGAGAATTTGAGGAATATCATGCCATCCATACCGGACTACCTGTCGTATTGCTGTCGTCGCTGCGGTCATACGCAGAAGCTACAGGTACAGTCGTTTTCTTCGACCTTTATAGATAGAATTTGTGTGAGCGTGAAAGCTTGACCTGCATAACATTTCCATACTGGAATGGACTATTTTGTGGCGCAATGCATCTTCCTTCGTAATGCGGCACTTCGATAGAACCATAAATACTCAAGATGTACTGACATAAAGATCATATTTGGCAAGATGCGAATCGTCAATATGCGAAATCTCCATAGGGAAATGGCAAGACTCGCTCATTCTAGACAAGGATTCCTCCAAGGCAGTCGAGACTGTCGGTCTTGATATATATCTTTCATTTCGTCATATTCTCCTTATAACTTGAGTTTTCGTTCATAAACCGAGGCATAAACCATACTCAACTAATTGTCAAAACTTGCGAACAGCCATGAAAAGTCATATTTCATGAAATGTCGATTCACATTTCAACTAACTTTTCATTATGCTTTAAAAACGGAGAAAACGTTCCAAGTTTTGTGATGACCTTGGAATATTTCTTGTAGCTTCTATACAATTAAAAGTTGAACATTGTCGTTCTCAACGATTATACTATTCTTACACAGTTATAGCTATCACTGAACAATTTAACTGTTCTTCATGTACGGTACTCAGATGAGGAAGTGTGGCTTGCAAGTGAGCCATCATGTTGGTGTCTGCTTCGCATACTTTTCTTCGAGCTAAATCATCTTATATTCCTCGGATTCTATCAGCTTCTTCTTATTTTAGATACGTTTATGAAATAATGCGTAAATCATACATAAGCACTAAAATATTCCTTGAAATATAATTTATTATAGTTCATCAGAGTTCAGAATGTGTTGTAAATGCCAAGAACAATGACGTCAAGTTTTATGTATGCCATTTGATTAAATTAACTCCTACTGCACTTTCCTATTCCTTTCGAAGAATTTCGAAAAAATTTGACCGTCCTGTGATTTTCGTCAACAATGTTTTGAAACATGGAAGATTTGAAGAATATCTATAGAAAATCTCCTGAAAATCTTCCTAGAAAATTTATGGAAACTACTGAGGCATTGAATTTGCTTGGAACACCGATTCGTCGACAAAAAATAACTGAACTAGTGTCTGTCAGTCATTGATTGTTGACTGTTTCTTCCTGCTAATTTCAATTTCAACGCAGGGTAAATTGTGTTTCGTGAAATTTTAATATATAAGCTATCCCAACTGTCGGAGCATAATGAGTCTGAAAGTATTTCAAATTAGGCTGTTACCGTCAGACAAACGTGCCGGCATTCATAAAACCCTACGGGTTGACCCTTGGCTAACCTCTCGGCCATCAGTGCTCGGTATTTGCATTGAGTTTCATCCAATCTGTAAACTTTGTTGCATCCCAGTGGTTCACGTTTACCAGAATCCTGAAAATTAAAGACTACAGGTTCTTCTTGGTAAAACTTATAATTTGACTTCAGAGGAAATATTTAAAATATTTTGTCTACGAAATCTGTAATCTGTTCTTACAATCACGGTGCTAGCAGTTTATTTAAAAAGAACTAATTGAAACTTCCATTTTTTAAATCAAATAGGTATTCTATTTAATATTCGAGCAAACACAAAGGAGCTCAATTAAATCTAGTAAGCCATCCTTCTTAGTACCTTACACGAGCTAACACAATTCAAATTATTCATCGACCATCAAATAGCCCAGAGGAGAAGAGCCCTTTCGCAGTTTCATTTACTTCTTTGAAACACCCCAGGTACATATAAATTTTTCGCACTTTATTAGTGCAGTACGTATTAGAGTAGGTACTTTTTTAGTCGAAAATTACAGTAGCATCGTAGTACATACATAAATATTTAAGGATATTCTCTTCTGGTATAAACCGAACTTGAATTTCGAAATAGAATGGAAAAGATATTATGTTCTTAGACGAATTAAAATGGAAATGATGAGAATCAACTTCCTCTCGATTACAGGCTCAGTTTTAATACAAGTTTTTATGGAAATAGGTGTCGATTTACAAGTTACAGACCCTGGAATATTGAGTGACCAAGTGGTGTTCTTTTGTTTCTGTTTGAGAATAATTATTCGACATAAAAACTAGATGAATAAGCGTTAACGTCCTGACGAAGACTGTGAATAATTATGATAGCAGGTATAAAAGCCTTACATCCGCTCATAATCGGTATTTCCAAGATGGTTTCTGATTTTATAAGCTGCTTCTAATGTGAGTTCTAACTGTTTAATGGTGAATTTTTAAGTTATCAAACGGTAGCAGCTATAAAACGTGTTCAAGAGGAAGTTTAATCTGTGGAGTACATAGATTTCCTCTAAGTGAAACGGTTGGTTGATTTTCTAGGTCTAAGAAGATATCTTCCATGTAATGAAGTGAAATGGATGGTTATAACCGAGGTTATAACATTCACATTAGAATAATGCTCAATTTTGGCTTCTGTCAAGCGGTACTTTGCTAGTCTTGGGCTCGGTCTTGGGTTATAAAATCAGCCACTTTTCAAAGTTAGAGGATCATCGAACACTTAGATATTTGGCCATACTATGTCTATTTTGATCTTGTTTCCAAATATTCAACTCATCAACTGAGCTCTTTCAAATTGCAATCTCCAACAAATCAGGAATGCTTCAAGTTCGGCTTCAGGTTAACCCGAGGGTTAACCTGACCTTTAATTGTTGGACAGTTGACGTTCCTGTCAATTTTTCTAAGGAAGGAATCAAATCTCATTCAGCATATTTTCAATATCTTTTCACTAGTTTATTCAAATTGCATGTTTCTATTTTGTTAAATTTTGGCTGTACAACTGAAAAGGTTTTCTGAACAAAATAACAGAATTTTTCGACTCATCAATGATTGTTGGATAATATTTTGCCTTCAACAATAATGGCTATGCATTTGTCATGTGGAATTTGTATTTTGGACTACTTCCAATACCCGAATCTGAAACGGGCACTCGTTTTCAAATAAAAAATCATTCGTTTTCCATCATATGATTCGAAAAATCCCCTTGTATATCCAATATTAATTAACCGGCACATAGAAATTGCCAGTGTAATATTGCTGGTAACATAGCGAACGTTTACGCTGAATGACTAGAGTTAATTAACTCAAGAGCAATTTTATGTTGTCCCGTTTTGAATTTCTAACGCAGTGTTTCAGGACCATAATATCTTCGCTCGCTATGTTGATCACTTCCACTGTTTTCGTAAGCTCAAAACCACATTGTTTCGCAATGTGAATTTTCAATGTTTCTGTTGCAAATTCAGTGGAAAATAACACATTTCCTCATTCTTTTTTTAAGGGTTACACATTGAAAGAATAGATTTTTTCGAGTAGCTTCTACACTGGCGTGTAGAGAAAATAATGACTCTCTTGTCAGTTTTGTGAGAACTCAATGCTTACAAAATTTAATGGTTGAAACTAGTGAACAAATCAGGAGGAATTTTTAACCCATGTGGAGTCAAAACACTTCATAAAGCACCGTGAAAATCCAGCAGAATTTTTTTTTGGATTCTGCCTGCTAGATGTAAGAGTGGATGTGAGCTTATTCACTAAGAAACATTTAAGGTCGATTCATATTATACGTTCCGCTCAGTTCAGGCCGGCGGAAGGATCATTAGCCGTTGACGGAGGTTGCGTTCATATTATCAGTCACGATCGTCTCAGTCACCTTCCGCTTCGTGTGTCGTGAATCTCCGGTTGCATTCGAATCGACCAACACGTGATACATGCAGCCTTTCATTCTGATCAAAACAGTACAAGAAGGACCCTAAAAATTATTGTTAAATATATATATATATATGCCGGTTCAGAACGTCTTCCGACGTTGTCCGACGCCCTGCCTCCATCTTCTTCTATCTTCCCAGTCCAGTTCTTGCAAGTTTCTTGTGCTCATAGCTTTAACGACGCCCTGTTTCCAACTGGTCTTTGGTCTTCCTCTCTTCCTACGTTCTGCGGGCTGCCAGTTCATTACTTGCTTTGGGAGTCTCGTTTCTGACATACGTTGTATGTGGCCGTACCATATCAGCTGTCTTTTCTCGATGTCATCCATTAGGGTTCCTTCAATACCCATCATTTCTTTAACGGTCTCATTTCTGATTCTTTCCCTCCTTGATATCCTGAGCGATCTTCTCATTGCGTCCATTTCAACTGCTTCCAATTTTCTCTTATATTTTTCAGTTAGTCTCCAATTCTCTGACCCATACAATAGACTGCTTTTCACTAAGGTTTCATAAATGTTGAACTTTCTTCTTTTAGTTATATTTTTATTCCATAATATTGTTAAATTATTAGTATTATTATTTTCGTTGTTTCTCTTCTGTGCCTTATCTCATAGGACGTAGGACTTTAACTTTCGCTAAAAACAAAATTGCCGCAATTTCGCCTGAAAGAATTATGTGCTATTGCATTATTGTTAGACGAAGATGAAGAGGAACAAAAAGTCGATAAAAAGATTGGGTGTCTAACCAATATTAAGAGAGGGAAGTTGAAGGTGAATATTGGACATTATAAAAGAAATTGGTCCACATATCATGGCTATTTTAGAATGAATATTTCATCATTTTAGAATGAATCATTTCGATTATATACTGTTAACAATTTCGCAATTTACAAAAAACAGAACTAAGTTCAAAAAAGCTTTCACAACAAAGGAAAACCGGCGATTGACTGAGCTGAACTGAGCGGTTGTTTATTCATATTATACGTTCAGTCCCGTTCAGTCCAACCACGCCCTTCAGACCATCCGCAAAATATTCTCTGGAAGAATACCGTCGGACGGTCGTAAGCGTGCCGATAGGTGCTGAAGGGTCGGAGACGGATAGTATGAATTAGTCCATATAAAACACATTGAAAGATATTTTGACTGAGCTGAACTGAACTGAGACGGACGGATAATATGAACTGACCTTTAGTGGTTCAAACAAGTACCGGTAGATTCGGGTGACCTGGGACAGTGCTGTTACTTCGGACAATTACCCCTTTTGCAGATTCCTTTTTTTCTTACCATTTATTCACGCTTCACATTCGGTGTGGAGTCATCGTGGGAGGGATCGGTTGGTAAGTCTGCTTGACCCACTGGAGCGACGGATTTGCCGCGGGACTGACCACGGAACACAGATAATACCGACTAGATTGTTGGGTTCTATTTTATTTCCCTTTTGAGTTCCTGTTGTGTGGTGGCGGTTTTTTGTTTTTTTTTTTTCCTTCTTGGCTTCGCCCCTCTCCTGTCATCCTGTTTGGCCGTGGCCTACCCTGTCTGTATAAAGTCTTTCTTACCGGCCCAAGAAAGTGAAGTTTGTCCTCCTCAACCATTGTTCCAGTAATTGGCTGAATTTGATCTGAAAGATTGTCGTTTTTTCGGTTCACTTCTGTTCTGTGAGGATGTCCGGGGAGGAAAGAACGATAAGCCAACTCTATGATGAGATATTGAAGAACCGTAACGAAATAAAAAATTTCATTGCTGCATATGAAGCTCGTATGTTGTTAAAGATCGAGGAAGTGAATAATACTGTTGCATCTTTGGAAAAAGAGAATTTTCAACTAAGGGAAGAAGTGGAGTCACTCAAAAGATCATTGAATAAGAATAATATTATAATACACGGCCTTAATACAAGGCGCGATGAGATAACCGCTGAAAGCGTATCCGAAAACATCAGCACTTTGATTGGAGTGAGTTTGAGCCCGGTGGATATTAGTGACGTTTATCCGCTCGGGAGAAAAGAAGGTTGCCCCATAAAGGTGGAGTTCGTATCGAACTCGAAAAAAAAAACTGTGCTCCAAAATTGTAATAAGCTAAGAGGAAAGAACATATCGATCTCACAAGACCTTACCCCGCTTCAGCGGCGACAGCAGAAAATTTTAAGGAAGCATCTCAGCCTTGCTAGACAGGAGGGAAAGTACACAAGTTGTTTCATTAGGGGGAATAAACTGATTGTGGATAAGGCAACTTTTGAGGTCGGAGACTTAGAGAGGAAGGAAAGTCTGGAGGAGGTTCTTTCCAGGAAGCCAGCGAGTGCGCCAGATACTCCTGTTGCGGAGGTGTCTTACGGTGCGGATGTGCTCCCTGTTAAGGAGGCGATTCCTGTTGGCACTCCGAAGCTTCGGGCAGTGGAGGGTGCTGGTTGCTCGAGCAGGGTTGGTGGACGAGTGCAGGATATACCAAGAAGCAAGCCGGTAACTCGATCTCTTAGGCGGTAATTGGCGGGTTGGGTGTCGGATGGTGTGGTGGATGCGCTTGGGGTTTGTGTCATTGTCCTTTTTTGTTGTTGTCCGGTTTCACCGTGGACCCGTACATCCGAGACTTCGCAGCCGATACTGTGGAGACCTTCACATTGCAGGATCATGAGGAATTGAGTGAGATCTTGAAGGTGAATAATGAATTTAATAATTTTAAAATACTCCATAACAACATACGGAGTATAAACAAGAACTTTGACGAATTTAGGATATTCTTGGACAGCGTTGATGTTGATATTGATTGTGTGGTGCTGACGGAGGCATGGATTGTGGATAGCCCTGAACTCTTCAACATCTCAGGCTATAACTTATATTACAGTGAGGGTAAGATAAATCAGAACGATGGTGTTTTTGTTTACATCAAGTCTGGGTACGATCATACCTGCAAAATAGTACCTATAGAAAACTTTATGACTGTCCAGCTCACGGTGGGGCTGAGTGAGGGTGACACCATGCAGCTGACGGCGGTGTATAGGCCTCCTTCAACGGATGTGTATGAGTTTAGCAGGGGGCTACAGGTATTTTTAGAGAACAACTATAACGGTGACAACTACTCAGTTCTCGTTGGGGACCTCAACGTGGATATATTGGGCGCTTCTGATAGCAGCAGTGAATACTTGAACATTCTCAATGGGTTCGGTTATATGTCTGTGATAAACGGGATTACCAGGGTGCAGGGTAGTGGGGGAACATGTCCGGACCATATTTTCCTCAGATCAAGGCGACACATTGCTGATCGCATTATCCCTCTGATAGTTCGGACTAATATTACTGACCACTTTACTACCGTGCTTCAGATTATTTTCGATTCCGATAAAATAAGGTCACACAAAAATCGAACAAGGATACACCTCGACCATGACAGGTTGATAAGCACGATTAGGGATGTTTCATGGCACTCTGTTACTTCACTATGCGATCCGGACGATGCAGCTAATGAGTTCGTGAATGTTCTCATGTGCGCTGTTGAGGACTGTTCTTGTACTCTTCGGGTTAGGAGGAGGGATACGAAGATAGCACCGTGGTTGACTCGAGGTCTGGTGAAGTCCATACATATCAAGAACCGTCTATTCAGGAAGTTGAAAGCTCATCCCGATGATGCCGAGTTGAAATTGCAGTACAAAAACTATAGAAATGCACTGACGAAGTTAATAAGAAAAACTAAATATGAATACTATCAGGATCGGATCGGTGCCAGCCAATCGGATGCGGCGGCGTTGTGGAAGATAGTACAAGATGTCACCCGTACAAAGAAGAAAGGGCATGATATATCTGAGATAAACAATGAGTGTGGTGAAGTCCTGACCGGAAAGAAGCAGATAGCTAATGAGTTCAACTCGGTGTACTCTCGGATAGGAAAAGAGATGGCTGACGCTATAAAAAGGGACCCAAGGTATGTGCCGCAGAGGCCAAGTTCATGTGGCTCATTTGTTTTGCTCCCTACCGATGAAAATGAGGTATGTGGTCTGATCCGGGAGCTGAAATCTAATAAATCCGCGGGTGTGGATGGAATACAGGTGGACACCTTGAAGGTCCTATCACCATTTATCCTGGAGCCCTTGACTTACATAATAAATTTGTGCTTGGAGAAGTGTGTGTGGCCTAGAGTGTTCAAGGAGGCTATAGTTGTGCCTATATTCAAGGGGGGCGATGATAAACTGGTGACGAATTATAGACCAATCACTCTAATAACGCATCTGGCAAAAATAATGGAGAAGATTATCAAAAAAAGGTTATCAGCTTATATAGATAAATACAATATTTTGTCCGACAGACAGTTTGGGTTCAGGGAGGGGGTGTCCACGGAGGATGCTCTGCTGGCGCTTACTTCGATGGTGTCCGCGGCTTTGGATGCGGGCAGGCCCAGTCTGTGTGTGTTCATCGATTTGTCCAGGGCGTTCGATACCGTTAGCCATGAGTTGCTGCTGCGGGCGCTGGGGGATATCGGTGTCAGGGGTGGTCCCTTGGAGTTGTTCAGAAGTTACCTGGAGGGCAGAAACCAGTCTGTGAGGGTAGGTGGCGAGCTGAGCGACAGGAAATCGGTGGAGTTCGGGATCCCTCAGGGCACTGTCCTGGGTCCAATACTGTTTAGTATCTACGTCAACGGAATGTTTGCTGTGCGTTGTGGAGGGACGATTCTGGGATTTGCTGATGATACCGCGGTCTTTTATGAGGCAAACACGTGGGAGGGGCTCAAGGCCGTTGTTGAATCGGGTATTCCTCTACTTAAAAATTGGCTTGAACATCATTTATTAACCGTAAATTTAAAAAAAACAAAGTACCTGCCATTCAGTTGTAATAAATCCAGTACTCCAACATTTGGCTCCATAAAGATTGTAACAATGGGTGAACAGCATACCATACTACCTGAGAAAAAAGTTAAATATTTGGGTGTTTTAGTGGATTCGAACCTGAAATGGAATGAACATATACAATTTGTTTGTAAAAGATTGAGGATAATTCTTTATAAGTTCAAATATCTGAAGAGCATACTTACATTCCGACAAGTGAAGATCCTGTATAGTGCCCTGGTTGAAAGTCACTTAAGATATGCTGTTGCTGTTTGGGGTGGTGCCTTGAGAACACACGTTCGTCCACTTGAGGTTCTGCAGAGAAGATTTCTCAGGATCATGCTTTCCCGGGATCTGCTATACCCGTCTGACAATTTATACTTGGAGGCGGGTGTTTTCGATATCCGGCAACTTTATTACTTCAGTGTCACCGTAAGGTATCACTCTGGCGAAAGACTTCTCCCCCATCACTCTTATGAGACTCGAAGAAGACTGTTCATCCTGCCGCGGGTACGGAGGTGTGTTGGACAGCGCTCATTCTCCTACATTGCCCCGAGGCTGTACAATTCCATCCCTCAGGAGACTCGGCTTGTCGGGGGGTTGCGGCTGTTCAGGAAGCGTTTGAGATCTTTTATTATGGGGCTGCATCGTGGGAGAGTTGCTGATCTGGTTGAAATGAGGAGTTGAAGTATGTGACCTGGTGTGAGTGTTTGTGTGACCCGGAAGTTCGAGCGTTTTCGATCATGATGCTGGTGGACGTTATTTTTCGCTGCTGTGGTGTGCCTGTGGATCTCCGTTGGTGGGGCTGTGTCATGTGATGCCCTCGGTTGTCATATATATTTTGGACTGTTTGCTTGCCCTGTTTAATTAATTTATGTATCCATAGTTCTTCTTTCTTTTTTCTACACTTTGTTAATAACTCGAAACAAGTGTTCTTGCACTTATCGAGTCTATTGTTTATTCTTTGGTTGTGATATTGCTGTTGTGTATATTTATGCGAATTTATGCGAATAAACTTATTATTATTATTATTATTTATGAATGAAGGGACAAATTTATAAGATTGTGTAGCGTCTTTTCGGTCAGTTTAACAATCAATTCCTGTTGAGTTTGCTGTGTCCAGAGCGTTTGAATTGACAGGAAAAATTAACGAATTCCGGAGAGTAAAAGCGCGTTTTGTTATGGCCCTTATACTTTCTAGTGTTCTCTACATGTGTTTCACTTTGTGCACGTGTAATTTTTTTTCTGGATACCTGAGATATTGGGATATTAGATATGTTTTATTGTTTTATTTTTTTCAAAATTCATGTCCGAATTCTGAAGCATGGTATATATCATAATCAATAGTCCGAGTCATTAAGCATATTCGAACCTCTTTTTCAGTTAAAAATGGGTCACTGTTCTAAAAATATGACAAGTTGAATTCAACAATCGTCCCAAATCACCCGCATCTACGGTATAACAAGCAACAAAAATTGAATTATTTAATGGTTTCTTCAATAACCTATCACTTAAGTGTAACGTTGAACTCCAACTCAAAAATAGCGGGTTTCTCTTGTCGAAACGAGTATTTGCAAAACAATTTTTTCACTTGGGCATACGTCGCAATCTTGTCATTACAGCCAAAACCAAATTACGATAATGGCCCCCATAATAACGGTCATTTCCAAGATTGAAACAATTAATGTCCACTGGTTCGCTAGAAGGAGTTCAAGCAGTTTTTATGTCTTTGGTGGAATGCAACATGATACGTCATATGCTTCACAACCAGCTCCAGGTCTTGTGGCCCCTAGAGCTGAAGATCGGTGGTATGCCGTTGAGTCAATGACCCACCAGCACAATCTGATGCACTTCTTTACTCTGGAATTCGACGGCTATGAATCATTCAGGGACTAAGCTGGCCCTATATTCGCATGTTATGTAATATAAGGTGGCCTAGATCTGACACCCTCCGCTTGGAAATGAAAACGAAAGGTCTTTCAAATTCAGCGCCTTCTTAGACAATGAATAAAACATGTATGGTGCACTCCATCGGTCTGGGCCTTTTAAAATTCTGGGAGTGTAGTATGTGGTATTCGTGAAAATAGAGTCGCACAAGATTCAAATACCCTTTATTCATATTTTTCGATACTCTTGTGCAACAATACCGTTCTTCGAAGAATTTTTTCAAACAATTATTATTAACAGTTCAAAATTATGACGACTTCATGCTCGTAATTTTCTAATCGTTTCGAAGAACTTCCAGAAAATGCTGAAATAACTATTTTGACAAAGATGCTACCAGCTCTCGTAGCTGCTTCACATGCCTGCTGTCCAAAGAAATTATTCGACAAAAAACTCAATAATTTGGGAAAATTTCACTTCCACCGAGATTTAGTGAAATTCCTGAAAGACCACAGAGAAAAATGCAAAGAAATTTATCGCTGTGACAGTGGATGTCAAAATAAGTTGACAACAGCACCCATCAAACAATATAAAAAAATTTCTCAGCACCATATATCTATTATATAATAGATATAATAGTAGATTTAATAGTAGATATAATAGTAGATATAATAGATATAGGTATGGTGAGAAGTTTGAAAATCAGTGGTTCGGTCAGGGGTGGACAAGTCTATAGTCGACGGATCTACAGGCAAGATGAGTGGATCAGAGTGTAAGCTCATTCGTTTATCGAACACTCTGTGACTTGTGATTGAATTTTGAATTTTGCTCAAGGCTAACTGATAAATGATTCGTTTACGATCAGTTGCTGCAGAAAAATGATTGGGCTGCTTCTTCTTTATGTGGATATACTATACAGAATTTGATGGTAAAATATATTTAAGCAATGAAGATAAAAGAGGATATGATATTCGACATCAAGATAATTCGAGCGACCATTAAAACCTTCAGCAGAGGATGAAAATTTTATGGCAGTTTTATCTTTCAGCAGCATCTACAAGAATATTATACTCTGAAATATCGGATTCCAGTCGTTTCGTGAGTCTACATCCATCGCGAATGGATTCGAAATTGAATTCAGTCAGAAATTTTTACTGGAGCATGGTCTTTAGGCATCTAGTAAGGAGGGAATCAATTCATAAGTTTTAGAAGTATATTTACCAGCCATTTCGCTTGAATTAAATTATTTGAGCAAGATAAAATTCGATGGAGGGATTCAGACTTAGAATGTTTATGCAGGATACATTGGCTCGCATTGGGCCATGTTCAAGTTTTAGGACAGTATAAATAACATAGTTGAAATTTTAATTTTGGCCTAAAACTCGGAAACAAAAGAGGAATGCAGTTGATGGCATAATTAGTTTAACAAAAAATGACGTCCGTAATGTATTTTACTCTATCTCGTTGGGTTCAAAAAGTAGTA
Organism: Coccinella septempunctata; assembly: GCF_907165205.1. Classification (NCBI taxonomy): domain Eukaryota; kingdom Metazoa; phylum Arthropoda; class Insecta; order Coleoptera; family Coccinellidae; genus Coccinella; species Coccinella septempunctata. The sequence continues at coordinate 23,272,171 of NC_058194.1, forward strand.
GTTCAGGTATCACCAATTTTGCCCACCCTGTACAGGTTGAGTCTTTGAGTTGTACAAATATTTCAACAGTAAATTCTTGAGGTAAAAAGAAACAGTTTTTTCTTATACCATTTCTTCCGATTCTGCCCTGATGAAAAGATATAGCCATTTTAAGTTTTCATAATGAGCTGTGCCACCCTTGGAAAAAAAAATAACTTTCAGAATAACTAGCTAAATCTGTGACACTACACATCTATCGATTTTTTAAACGGAGTTGTATTCAGCCAAACTACCCAATTTTTCGAACTTTTTAATTTTGAACATAAAATTACTCAAAAACTGCGCATTATATGAGAAAATAATTTCTCAAAACGTTCAAATATTCATTAGATAGCGTCCAACTTAATTTCAAGAGTTGGGTTTTTTGAATTTTTGGTATTTTGATGGTACATATTGGTCATGAGAAGAAAACTGACGTGGGTGATATCTTCGAAAAAGATTAATCAAATAAACGAAAAACTATATTTCGAAATTCATTCCATTCAATGAAACTATTCGTGAGATAGGACTAAAAATTACATTTTTGTATGGATTTTTCAACAGCGTGTATCTTTTAATCCAAACCGATGTTAAAGGAAAAAAATGTTTCTTTTGACCTCAAGAATCTACCCTTAAAATATCTGTAGGAGTCAAACTCTCACCCTGTATATCCAATTAAAAAACGGACTTTGAACAAATTCGTGATTTGTTGTCGTGCACTAATTTTCATGAATATTTATGTACTGGCTAAGTTTGCCCAGTATTGGACTATCTAGATTCCAAATATGTATTAACATGAGTCGATCCAGAACTTCTTTCGACATCTGATTAAGGGTACAAGCTTAAACATAACGTTAAAAAAAAGCGCCTGAAATGAAACGGTCACCCCACATATGCCATCTGTAAAAACAAAACCATTGAAAAAAAGAACCCGAAGAAACGTCATGCTTTCGACGTCAATCCATCAAAGCCCCACAAAAAGAATCCGAACCTACCTGTCGCACTAAGGCATCAGGTTTCGGTTACGCTCCTCTTGAAACTCATTGTAGTTTTCTTTCATAGATCCCACAACTCAATAACACATAAATCCAGAAATTCATCTGAAAAGATTTTATGAACTGTGTTCATTATTTCCCATTGTAGGCAGTCAGCTGCCTGGTGCAAAAACGAAAATAATGGCAATGATATTATATGGGATATATCTGAGGACAAGCACGACTCAGTCCGTATGCCGGGCGATTCTTTTCAACCTGAATTATTTCGCTCCACGCCACCTTAAAAATATATCGGAATATAAGAACCCCCCTCTGAGAGGTCCCAGTCAATGGGATTCAGATTTGGAATTATCGTCGTTTCTCGAGAGGTATTCCCTCATTATTTTCGGATGTTGACAATAGATTTCGAAGAGAAGTCGTATGAAGATGGATTGAATCTGGGGTGCCTACTTGATGGATTCAAAGTGCTTCTGTCGTGATGCTTATATTCAGTGGCAGAGGGGAAGTTATACCTTGTAAATCTCATTGCAAAACAGTAATCACTAATTCACGATTTACTACTGCTATTTCTCACTAAAGTCATGATATATTTTTCGAAGTTGAAGGACGTTTCGATGTTCAATAATAGGGAATACTCCTTCTGACGAAAATGATGTATTTTTTATGAAATATTTTTGAAACGTATTTTATTTTAAGTACTCAAAAATGAAAAATAAAAATGGGTATTTAAAATTTAAGGCGTTTCGTTTCTATTGCACAAGTTGGCAACATCGACTGAAATATGGGTTGATAATAAAGGACAACAAATTCACTATCTAATCTTGATGAGATCACAGCCATCTACATCCTTTAGAAGGCTGTGATGAGAAGGAAGGTTGTAAAATTTTATGGGATTTTTATGGCCGGTTGCTCGTGAGGTTTGCTAGTGAGTACTCGCCTTATGTTGGCTGTAAATCAACAGCTGCTATTTTATAAACAAGCCATTGTTCTTTTTATTTTCTAGTAGGCGCTGTTGCCGAATAGTGAACTAGGAACGAAGCGATTTGAATTTTAGAACCTCAGATTTTACGAATTATTTCGAATAGTTGAGGAGAATTCCACATTGTTTATTCATCAAGAAAAATTTCTTTAACACTAGTGTCTACAATACTTGATTTCGTACTCGTTTTTCGACATCTTTTCATCATTTTTCTCAGTTCAGTGACATCGGCTCTTTCAATTTTTAGATGCTGTAAATATTTTCGTGTTGATGGATGTACAAAAATAACACTGAAAACCATGAATTATTTTGATCTACCTCTCGATTATAGTTGAAATATGCTATCTGCCAAAGACTAAATTCAAACTAAAACTACCAATTGAAAGGGCCATTTATAATAAATAGAAACTGTTCAAATTATCTCATCGTCCTCCTTTCGTGTTTTGGGAGACCGCAATAAGACTTTAAATATCAATGTTCTCTTGAAATGACGCTTTGTTTTACCCTCCTTATGTTTTTTGACGGATTGTCGTAGACAATAAAGCCCTGCGATGTTCTCCATCTTTTCAGTTCAGTCCGAGAATCTTTTCTAGTGTAGATATGCAAAAGAATACCTCCGGTGTGGGTTATCTATCAAGACGGGTAGCTGGTCTACTTCATGAAGAAGAATAAAAAGTGCCTTTTCAAGGGCTTCTGTCACATCAACAAAGGAATAATAGCTAAACTATGAAACATGTGAGCTGAAAAGAATGAAATTCGCTTGACTGCTCGCTATAAGTTCGAGAGTGTTCATAATCTTATTTGATAGAGGTCTTTGGAATTGTAGTCTGAGAAACTCAAAGAACCATTATGCTTTTGATTGTGGAACATAAACCGACCCATGTGCTTTGTTAGTGCACCTTGACTAAAGTAAAAGTACCTTTATCTTTTGTCGTAACCCACAAAGGGAGCTTTGTTGCGTTTTTCACATCTAAATCTGTACTATGAAACGTTGAAAAAATATTCAGTTCAATCTGCTATAAATTTAGTCAAATAATCTGTAGATTCCATTGCTGTCATAATTACAATAAGGAATTTCAGAACACAACGCTGATTTTTGACCTCAACTTTAGAAATATCCCATTTTGTGATCTAAAGTGAAATTCAACATTGGAAAATTTCCTCACTTTACCGTCATTTATATACAGACTCATTTTATCTGAGAAATGGAGCGATATAGATGAAAAACATAAACCTAACTTTTTCATTTCTGACTCCATTTATTAATGAAAGCTCCTTTTCTAATTGAAATTACTGAATAGAAATATTTACAACCAATGTAAGAAAACTTTCTACAGATTTATACCCACCTACAGAACATGAAACATAATAATAAAAAATATATCGAAGTTTCCATTAATAAAAAGATAATTAAAATGAATCGAAGTCAACCGAAACACGATCTGATAGTTACATCCAAATGAGTACTTCTCTGTACAAATGTTTAGTCATAAAACAGTGTCAAAATTATCTCATTTTTTACTTCGAGATTTATTTCATTTTCGGTGTAGAATCTGCAGCAAAAGAATTAATCGTCCAGTTTTCAAATCAAAACGCCATGTCCATTTATCAGATCCATTTGAATTTTCAACGGGTCAATAGAGCAAACAATTAATGAACGTCGAAGAATTGTAGTTGCAGAAAATGCGGAATTTAATATTTATAATGCGCCAATGCTGAACGAACGACAAGATCTATTACTGCACTTTTGAGAATTATATCTGTGAGGAATGTTCGGTGACGTTTGAAATTAATAGGTCGATATGTCAGAGTTCCGCTTTTATTCCCTTGTACGCTGCCAATTTCATCATGTCCTCCATTTCCGAGTCCATTTCACACTCCCTTTCTTCCGGATCCAATAATACTAATAATGATGAAAATCCTCTTTTTCTTCAACTCACTTAAAATGCAATCTGAATTTCCCGATATGAAAAATAATCTGAAGAACTATGTACTTCTTCAGCGATGTCGATATGATATATACAAAATTGATTGATAAAATGGGGTGAAATAATTTCTGAGTAAACAAATATCAGATATAAACAACAAAAATTTTTCTTCATCAAATATGGTGATTCTCGTCAAAGAAAAATCAACAAATCCGAAAAACAATTCATCATTGCGATGATATTTTCCACAATTTACGTTTTTCCGTCGATGACAGTTTCTTTGATAAAATTTGGATTCCGGTCACATCTTATTTGAACAGCCATAAAAGTGAAATTAACTGAAGGTTCAAGTAACAATATAAAATTTGCGAATTCTGTTGATGTACATGGTTCCAATGCAAGCAATTTGAATTTCACCTTTTGTAGGAAGGATGTTCCTGATTCTGTTGATCATTTATTCCAAGAATGAGGTAAAAACGTTTGACCCGCGGTAGTCTTCTCCATCTCATTTCGTTATTCAACATCGGTATCGACATTCAGTCTTGAGGAAGTTTCAACTGACCTCATCTTTTTGGTAATTTTTGGAAGGTCAACGCTCGAGTAGTTTTTTACCCAAGAAAATGATCGTAGATCTAAATGTGATACATATTGCGAAAGAGCAACTCTTCTAGTAATAAATCTGAGAATTTCATCCATCTCGGCGCAACCGTTCGTTCTTGAGGAAGTTTCAACTTACCCCATCTTTTTGGGAATTTTTGGAAGGTCAACGTTCGAGTAGTTTTTCTTCCAGGAAAATAATTGTAGATTTAAATGTGATACATTTTCTGAAAGAGCAACTCTTCTAGTAATAAATCTGAGAATTTCATCCATCTCGGCGCAACCGTCCGTTCTTGAGGAAGTTTCAACTTACCCCATCTTTTTGGGAATATTTGGAAGGTCAACGTTCGAGTAGTTTTTCTTCCAGGAAAGTAATTCCTGATAAACAAACTTATGGTCAAGTCTCTCTCGCCCCCTTTTCAACTCTTCCATGGGTTAGCCAATTTTCGGGTCCTAAAAAAAGAATTGATGTACCTACTCAAAATGTTCATGTCACCATCACTCTACTATTATTTATCGTTACCTATTTGGGCATGATATCTTCACGTAAAAAACTGAGTTGCTACCATTTACAGATTAAATGGCTTCATGGTGAAAAGGGGTTCAACTCTCCAGGACTCCCCATACATATTCTGGCAAGCGACATGAAGAGAATATAAAATTACTGTTTCCTTCTTTTTTTGTTATTCACTACACTCAAAATTTATTAGTAGCCTCAAATAACTCAATTACAATTTCAATATTAAACTTTTAATAACTCAACATCCAAGATTTTCGAAAATTCAATTTTAAATTACATTTAATTTTTCCAATTTTCAAATCAAGGAAAGAAAACAAATTTCAGTTGTAAGAGACCAGTTTACATTCTGTTCTCCAAATATTTGGGAAGGGTTTCATTTACAATTATTGTGTGATGAAGAAAACACGTCTTGAAGAATGTTAAGTTTGAGAAAAATAAATCACTGGTCAACAAAGTTCTAGACTTTTTCGAGATATTGAATCATTGAAATAATTAAGCCTTGAAGGCAATTTTTGTGAAGAATTCAAATTAGTTCTAGAGGACACATAAATCTAGAGTATGCAGGAGAATAAATGAATAATCTTTCAGTCTGTTTCTATTTCAATCTTGTATCTATCTATGTAGTTCGAACGATTGCATTTTATGAATTGAGTAAAAAATTAATGCGAAGTTTCCGAAGAATCCAGTGCAAACTTTTTCGTTGTTTTCATTGAACGGAAGTTCGTTCCGTTCCTATCTCAGATCGATCGATCAAAAAAGTGAAAAAGTAGAGGAGGAATTCAATCGCACGACCAAAACGCCTCTTCAAAGTCCGCCCGACATTAGCCGTGATAAAATTCCAAATAATTTCGACGTTCTTCCCGCTCCTTTTTGCTCGCCTTCTTGACGAGGTGAAACTCCAGAGAAAAACAGCAGCTGTGCCGTCCTCCCATCTATTAGGACCTCGCGACAGGCTCGATTTCATCAATTTTCGTAATCAAATGCTTTACACTCCGCTTAATCCCTTGTTTGCGATATTCCACCTGAGTCGTTTTTGAATACCAAATTACATCTCGGGATGTTTTACATCGCTTTCACGTCGTTCCGACATCTGGGCTGTCACCGACGCCGGATAACTGATCTATTTAGGATGATAATCGAAGTGCTTTTTCCACCAGAGGGTTTTTTCTCAACTTCGACGATGAACAGCGGAGATGCGGGGTTCGCAAAGGGGGTAGAGACGAGATTCTGAAAGGGTTGACAGGAAATTGAAGCATTTTAGGAATTCATTACTTCGGCATGGCATCTCGGACGGAAGGAGAATCGCATCGCCCAATCATCGGATGAATTTTTCAACTTCCTCTGGATCTTTTTATGGCAGCTATTGTCAGGACAAGGGAAAGTTGTAGAGAGAATTATCGCTAGGAGGCTAACACCTTCTCGTATCAGCAGAGCAATTCTGTGAGTCTCAGTATTTCAGGTTTTGTATTCACATTACTGAAAGATTCCAGAATAATCAAGCAACAGATCTTGTCTTACTAAGGCCCGGTACTTTCACCTTCAAATAAATTTTATTCAGGCCTGGTACTTTCACGTGCGAATAACTAAATTTATTCGATAAATAAGTCTTATTCTTAGGATAAGTAAAAATGCAATCTTTTCACTTTCAGATACATAGTTTTATTCATCGAATAAATCTGTCGTTGAAACTCGTTTAAGATTTTATTTGTCATAGATCGAATGTCGGTACGTCATTATTGGTTGAATTTTTAAGATTCTGGATGTATGGCTATTTTTTGTGTGATTTTCACGAAATATTTGCTTTGTAGTTGGAATTATGACAATTTCTACAATGCGGTCTCTTATGTTACATTAATCAGTGAAAAGTAGTATACCATGTTTTCATAGAATTGTTATTCGTCAAATAATTTCATCTGAAAGCACCGAAATAAGGTATCCTTCAGATAGGAAATTATTTGACGGATACTTATTGACAGTGAATAAAATTTATTCGAAGGTGAAAGTACCGGGCCTCAATGTCATTAAGTACTATGATTCTGTTATCTGTGAATTCTACCAAGATTGACGTACCGACAGTCGATCTATGACAAACTTGTATTATTAAGTTTCAATGACAGATTTATTCGATGAATAACATAACTATCTGAAAGTGAAAATACAGCATTTTTAGTAATCCTAAGAATAAGACTTATCTATCGAATAAATTTATTTATTCGCACGTGAAAGTACCGGGCCTTATATAATGTCTTGGACAGAGTATGGATGAAAGATTGACTTATAAAGTCAGATGTGCTGGATATTCTGTCGAACTATGCAAGCTCATCAGGAATTATTTGAGGAACAGAAGATTCTACGTGAAAGTGGAAAGGGAAAGCTCCACAACCAGATATATGGAAGCAGAGGTGCCTCAAGGGTCACTACTTGGGCCACTATTGAACAAGATATAATAGTGCTTGAGGATTCGCAACCACATAGAAAGAATCCAGGCAGCAGAAAACAAGCTGTTACGATGTTGACAGATTCATTTTGGTTTTTCCGGAACAAACACTTTCATTGAAGTAGAAAACCATCACCGAATTCATAAAGAGGGAAGCACAATAGTTTTTCGAAACAGCGAAGGATCATCCAAATCAAGAACTCGGGAGACTAGCGTAGTGGACTATGACCTGGAGGAAGGCAGAAGAAGAATGAAAATTTACAAGGAGACCAAGAGATCGATTGGAAAAAGATCAAAATGATGAACATATCGAAACAAACCCAAGACGGGATATTCGAACAAAAAACAACAAAATACCCCAAGAAGAAATAAACCTATCAAGAAATCAACCGTTGATCATCAACCTAGGTAAAATATGCCCGAAACCTGTGAAGAGACAGGTTAGGTTAGGTTATCAAGAGATAACTATAGGCAAAATATTCCCGAAACCTACAGATTTAGGTTTAGTGGATCGCGAACTCAGAGAGGGAGCATCCCCACACTACGCATCTTTCAAGATCACTCCTGCTATACAGGGTGAGTCTTTGACTCGTACAAATATCTCAACAGTAGATTCTTGAGGATAAAATTTTTTTTTACACAATTTTTTCCGAATCGGCTCGGTTTTAAAGATAGACTAGATAGAGGCTGTTAAAAAAACCATTAAAAAATTCTCTTTATCGAATGAAATGAATTCCGGTCTTTCATTTATTTGATGAATCTTTTTTGGTCATAAGATATCACCCACGTCATCAAGTTTACTCATTAGGACCATTACGTACCATAAAAATACCAAAAATTCAAAGAACCCAACTCTTGCAACTAAGTTGGACGCTAACTATTGAATATTTGAACGTTTTTGTAAAATAAAAGTATTCTTCATATTTTCTGATATAATGTGTCGTTTTCGAGTAATTTCAGGTTCAAAAATAAAAATATCTGAGATATTCGGGAAATTTGGTACTTTGGCTGAATGCAACTCTGTTTGAAAAATCCACAGATGTGTAGTGTCATAGATTTAGCTTGTTATTCAGCAGGTAATCTTGTTTTTATAGGAAAGGCACAGCTCATTATGAAAACTTAAAAATCTTGAGGTGACTATATATTTTTATCAGGGCCGAATCGGAAAAAATGGTATAGGAAAAAAGTGTTAAAATATTTGTACAAGTCAGAGACTCACCCTGCAAATAAAAAAACTTAGGAACAATGTGGAAGTCCTCACTCTATTGAGTAAGGATACCCACAAACGAGACCACAAACCTTTGAACCGTTTTTCTCTTGATCGGTTCACTTCTTCTCAAGTTTGGTGTTACTGTTCGGTTATCATTTCCTGAGTCTTTGATTCGGATATGAAAATTATCTACTCACAGTGAATTTTGCGCTTAAACCTAATGCCACTCATCTACTGTCAGATGATGCTTTTCAACATAATTAATTCATCCAACTTAATCGTCAAATATTTGATAAACACCGGTAAAATCCAATCATCCATATTGATCGACCTATACGGAGAAAACATATTGTTTGCTGGAGCAACCCTCTTCAACTGGTCATCGTCTGGCCCCCGATGTTCCGCTGAGCTCAATTTAATTATTATTATACAATATTAATTTCTAAACGCGACTACCCTTTCCAACATAATCGGGAAATATGGTTATCCGCAACAACCCTCCCTTTACGCTGACAAACCCACGGGCTTGTAATAGCTAGGGGCACTGAAATTCAAGCCAGAAATACACTGGAATCAGCCTATTTAGGGCACGTCACCTCAATTCCCAACTAGGATAAAATGACTTCGTAATAATATGACGCGTGTTTTACCCACTCTATTAATCTGTTCTGTAATTTGAAATTTATTGAGTGATGGACCAGATACGTGGGGGGTCAAATGAACCAATGACGGAGTGAGATATTTAAGTTAATAAATTTTCACATCAGCGAAATTCAATTCTGCAACTACACTACTGGACAAAAAAAAAAACAGACAGAAAAATATTCACCGAATTCATTTTGAAATAACTTTTCAAGGTGTGCATCAATTTTGATCATTTTGTTGTCTATCCGTAACCAATTTCATCTAGTTTATCACCTGATGTTGAGTCTGTAGGAATTTCTATTGAATTTGATAGTGTACACTAGTATACAGGGTAGAACTAAAAGTTGCAATTTCCGCTTGATTTCTGAACAGCCTGTGGAGGGAATGAGAGTTTTTGAAGCCTGACCTTCTCTTAATATTTCCTTCTTTAATTCACGTCAATAGCTTTTTCCTGAAAGAAAATACGAGTTTTCAAACGAAACTATGCAATTTACAATATTAACGATAACACCTCAAGAATATACTGATAAAATTAAATACCCTCTTATATTCTAATATTGAGTATTGCCTCCACGTGCTCTTATCACTGCTTTTATGCCAATACAATTCGCAATTGCCTGTTGTGAAACGTTTTTCCATTCTTCAGGAAGAACTGGAATGGTTACCGGTTGACAGTTGCGAATTAGCCTCCCTAACATGTCCCACACATGCTCAATTGGGTTTAGATCGGGGCTACGTGAAGGCCAGTCTGATGGATGAATATTCATCCGATGGAGATAATCTGTTACAATTCTTGCCTCATGAGAAACTGCTTGTGCAACTTCTTCTGACCACATAATAACGTGAGCCTTTCTGTGAGCTCCAAAAAGATCAATATAAGGCAGCGGTTCAACAATGGGAGTTGAACAACAGAAAAACTCTCTGAAGAAACACTCCTAGACTTACTCAGTCAGAGAAATTCGTGATGAAGCTGCTCAAGCTATCACGAGCTGAACTTCGGGTGATGGTGGGAGTGCTGACGGTACAAATATCATTTGTGCCGTATGGGAAAGTCAGCAGATCAGATTTGTAGGCTCTGTGGATCAGAAGCAGAAACAGCTGAACACATGGTGTGCAAGTGTCCAAAGCTGGCTGGCCTAAGAACCATTCATATGGGAAAACCGGTCATAGATACTCACGAGGTAGAGGCCAAAGCTCCTAAGGAGCCATTGACGACCTACTTGAGTTCCTGTGAATGAGTGAAATGAATGAACAAAAGATCTACATGGTCGCAGTTGGCTAACCAAGCCACAACGACCCCTGCTTGAATATTAATGATTTGTGTTTGCTTTTCTTTTAATTTTGGTAGTTTATCACATCGGCTGTTGGAAATACCCTAAATACTAAAAGAACTCCACACCATTTCGAAGGAAACTGGCTTGTGGTTGAATAATTGGTATATGGGTTTCATTTTGACCTGTCCGGGAATTAAACAGGGAAATGTTAAGAAAAGATCGGGCATCAGGCTTCAAAATCTCATTTGAAGACCCATCATTGCGTCACTAATAACCTCCAAAGTGTGTTGAGAAATTTAGAGAAAATTGCAACCCTGTATACCATCTCATTCAATTGAAATTCCTGCAGACTCGACATCAGATGATAACCTAGTTGGAATAGGCTACAAATAGACAACAAAATGATCAAAATCGCTGCACACATCAAAAAGTTATTTCAAAATGAATTTTATGATGGTTCCAGAGTGACTGACATCTGATCTTTTTGAAATACTTCTGATCGAGCTTCTGATGGTGTCCTGTAGGTATTTGCCCCTTGCTTCATTCGAAAGAAACTCCGAACTCATACGGTACGTCCTCAAGCCAGTCAAGTTTCGACCAACTTTTTAATTATTATCAACTTTATAACGAGCGTATTTTCCTTCGAATTTCGCAACTCCGGACGAAGAAGTTCGAGTTATCGGCTCTGTTCAAACACTCCGGTCCTTCCGGGGGAAATATCGTGGCGGCAAACTCGGGAAATTTTCCAGCGGGGCTTTTGAATATGCGAGGATTCGATGTTAATTTTGTCAACACTTTTATATCTCTCCAATTTGGGCGGAAGTTGACGCGCAGGAAGTTTGGCATATGGCTTTGATGTTGGGGTTTTCACGGAAGGATTTTAAACGCTATTGACAAGTTCCATTAAGGGTTGAGAACCTACTGGGAACTGCTACTTTCGATGGAGAAACGGAGAGTGTTTTGAATAGCCGGTGAATTCCTCAGGCTTCTTGAATTAGGGAAGACAATTAATTGTTGTGAGACGCTCTTTAGTATGGTGCAAAGTTGGTTTAGATTAGGGTGGGCAATTCGCACTTTCGGGGTTTCCTGTTATTTCATGGAATTTATTAGGCTGGTTGTTTTCGTCCTTTCATCTCTTTCACTATGGAGTCTTCGGATGAAGGAGATATTCAGAGGCTTCTTGTCCCTTTCAAAGTTTCAACTACACTGCTCAAAAATTGAAGTGGATAATAAATAATATATAAACGAAAATAAAAAATTATTTCGTATATATACTGATGTATTAAGATGGTCGTGTACATAAGGTTGAACTGTAATATCGCAAAGTGAGGAAGACTGCTTTAGAGTGGCAACATAGTAGATAAATTAAGAAAATAAAGATTTTACCTGGGGAAGGGTGCAGGCTTAAAGCAAGTTCTTTATGTTAGAAACACTTCTTGCCCTAGAATTGAAGCTCGTTGAACTCGTGACAACTAATCCATAATTGATATTACTCAACAACAGAGATTGGGAGTGAAAACCCTAAAAAGTTTATGAAGAGAAACAGATGAGTTGCAGTAGCAGATTTCCCCATATGTTGGTCTCTCAAAATGAAGTATAAAAGAGTAATTAAAACCATCCTTGAAACTTTCACAGTTCTTTTCTCAGTAACTCATTTTTAGTGTTTACCTCCTGTCAAAACCATCAGATGTTATGCCAATCATCTTCGATTACGAAACGCCTTTTGAATCGGGCATAGCTGACCGTCTTAGTGCAATAAGTTTCGTAATTCATCTAGCAAAAAGTCATCCACATAGTTTACTGATGGATCAAAATCAGAGAGGGCCACCGGCATTGGCGTATATGGACCTAAACTGAATGTCTCTAAAGCATTGGGAAGTGAACCTTCTATATTACAGACCCAGACACTGGCTGTTTACGTATGCGCTCAGGAGTGTCTTAAAATGAACCTCAAAGGGGCGCATATCTGCATCACCACGGACAGCCAGGTCACGTTAGGTCCCTGGAATAACACTGCCAGGGATCTCTGCTGACATGGGAGTGCCGTAATATCATAAAGCAACAGGCCAGAGGCAATACAGTGACACTACTATGGGTACATGGCATTGTGGTGTTGAAGGAAATGAAAAAGCCGATGAACTTGCGAAAACAGCATCCAGGTTAACACCTGCTGAACCTGAGCCTTTTTGTGGGCTCCAAAAAAAACAATATAAGGCAGCGGTTCAACAATAAGAGTTGAACAACTCTCTGGAGAAACACTGCTAGTCTCACTCAGTCAGGAAAATTCGTGATGATTTCACCGACCTACACCAGAAAGCTGCTGAAGCAATCACGAGCTGAGCTTCGGGTGATGGTGGGACTGCTGACAGGACACTGTCGGTACAAATATCGTTTGAACCGTATGGAAAAATGAGCAGATCAGATTTGTAGGCTCTGTGGATAAGAAGCTGAAAGAGCTGAACACATGGTATGCAAGTGTCCAAAGCTGGCTGGCCTAAGAACCATTCATATGGGAAAACTGGTCCTATATACTCACAAGGTAACGGCCAAGGCTCCTAGGGATCCATTGACGACCTACTTGGGTTCCTGTGAAGGGGTAGGTTAGAGAACAAAAGATCTACATGATCATGTGGTTAACCAAGCCATAACGACCCCTGCTTGAATATTAATAATTAGTGTTTGCTTTTCTTTTTTAATTTTGGTAGATTATCAAATGGGTTGGTGGAAACACCTTCAATAATAGAAGAACTCCACACCATTTCAAAAACAACTGGCTTTTGGTTAAATAATTGGTATATGGATATTATTTTGACCTCTCCGCCGAAAGTATTATTGGCACAATAAACGATTCAGTTTTCACCCATCATATCTCTCGAGAACTAGTCATATGCCCGTAGTCACATGTTTTGATGTCACTAGTATAAAATAAAAAAGGAAAAGAACTCTTTCAATCCAATGTCCAAGACTCACTGTGTAAGGCAGCTGAATGAGAATCCACATAGCTGTTCGTGCAATTCCAGAATGCCCTTCTACGTGATTTCTCGTAGTTTAATAGTGATCGATTTCTACTCCTCCTTCTGCGATTTATACACGAAACTTATTGGAATTTTCAGTACCAACCGTCCCAAGCTTCGCTCCACCAGATCATCTACATGATGCCGAATAAAAATGAAACAAATTAAGATTCCTGCTCTCGAGGACATCACGAAAGAATGTCGGCTGCTTCATGTGGATTCCGGGATATTTAAATCCGATGTGATCGAAGAATTCTTCGGATGAGGAGTGCGGAATGAAGAAGAGCGGGGGCGGTCGAATTGGAGACGGCGGAAGACAGGGCTTAATTTCGTTATTTATATGCCGGTTCGTTTTGGAGTAATCTACTATTTGTTTTCGAGAACATTTTCATCAATTCGATTCCTTACTCTGTATGAGGTCACGTATTTGGGAGTGATAGATGCGCAACTCCTAACAGTCTGACGTTTTTCTGGTGTTTTTCATTATGTATTTTCCTTCTAGAGGACATGGGGTTGTTTTTGGACGTTATTTGAAATTATCTAGTAATAAAATTCTCAAATTCAACTTTTTCAGTCACAGAGAGCTCAAAAGTGAACATATTCCTGATATGAATTGCTAGAAATTCAATGATCACTATCAATTTTCGAGCAGTGTATACTTCTATGCAACAGAAACAGTTTTCATAATAGGGAATACTCCTTCTGACGAAAATGATGTATTTTTTATGAAATATCTCTGAAAAGTCACATTTTGAAATAGTCATTTCAACCGTTTCCCAAAAAAATTATTTTAAGTACTTAAAAATGAAACATAAAAATGGGTATTTGAAATTTAAAGCGTTTCATTTCTATTGCACAAGTTGGCAACATCGACTGAAGTATGCCTTGATAATAAAGTACAACAAATACACTATCTTGATAAGATGAACAAAGATGGCTGTCTATGAAGTCTGCGATGAACGAAGAAGGTCGTAAAATTTTATGGGATTTTTATGGCCGTTGTTGGGGCTTGCCAGTGATTACGCGCCTCATGATGGCTGTAAAGCAACAGCTTTTATTTTATAAACAAGCCATTTTTCTTTTCATTTTCTAGTAGGCGCTGTTGCCAGATCGTGAACTAGAAACGAAGTGAGTTAAATTTTAAAACCTCGTATACAGGGTGTCCCGTAAAGACCACGTCAAACGAAAACGGAAAGTAAATCAGAATGTGCTCTACCTGATATGAAAAAATCGTTAATATGAAAGTCTCACAGTATTCGAGATATTTGATGTTTCATGAAAATGTTGAATTTTTTCACTTAAAATGGTTTCTCTCTTGCGGAAGCTACAAATAAATACTTTTAGAATCAGTTTTTTTCGTACATTTTGTTAAATGATTACTTCAATTCATGCAATGAAAAATACCACAAAATATTATACAGGGATTCTGAAAAAAAAAATTTAAATTCATGTTCTGAAGGAAGTGTTTTTTTGTGCTGAATTCTATCTGACGTGGTATAAAAAAAAGACACTAGACCTTTTCCGCATATTACGTTGAAAAGTTGCCCATTTTGTGAGGATTCCGAAAAGGTAAGATACATGTGAAAACCTTCTTCACGAAAAAAGATATTTGAATGTTTATCGAAAATGGAGCATTTCTGTGAAAACCTGAATTTTTCACCTTTTCTATAAATACTTTCATTTTGCACTTCTTGCTGAAAATAATCAATCAACAAATTAATAAAATGTTATTAAGATGCTAATTCACTGACTGAGTTTTTCTATTTCTTTTTCTTTGCCTAAAGAACTCTCGAACATCGATATGATGTGACGCGATTCAATGATTCACCAGACTTAAATCCTCTGAATTTTTTTACTGGGGTTTTTTAAAAAATGAAATTTATTCGAATCCTATAAGAGATGAAGCACAACTTAGAGACCGCATTCGTGTTTCAGCAGCCAAAATACCGGTGAGAAGTTTGTATGGTTTGAAAAGGTCATTTCTCAATAGATGCAGGGCATGTATTAGCGAAGAGGGTGGTCATTTTGAGCATTTGTTCTAATAAGAATCCTGAATTTTTATTATTGATATTTTTATAAAATTTCTTCACAATAGATTTGTTGATGTTGCAGGAAGGTCCTTTGCGTTATTACATTATATCATTGCAATTAATAAATAATTTCATTTTATAAGTAATTTAAGGACTAACTGACATTTTTCGAGAGGATTATTCAATATGTTACAGCAGAATCTGCAAAATGAAAGAATTTGTGGAAAAGGTGACAAAATCAGTTTTTCACAGAAATGCTCCATTTTCGATAAACATTCAAATATCTTTTTTCGTGAAGAAGGTTATCACCTGTATTTTACCTTTTCGGAATCCTCACAAAATGGGCAACTTTTCAACGTAATATGCAGAAAAGGCCTAGTGTCTTTTTTTTATGCCACGTCAGATAGAATTCAGCACAAAATAACACTTCCTTCAGAACAGGAATTTTAATTTTTTTTTTTCAGAATCCCTGTATAATATTTTGTGGTATTTTTCATTGCATGAATTGAAGAAATCATTCAACAAAATTCACGGAAAAAAATCTGTTTCGAAAAGTATTTAATTGTAGCTTCCGCAAGAGAGAAAGCATTTTAAGTGAAAAAAATCTCGAAAACTGTGAGACTTTCATATGAACGATTTTTTCACATCAGGTAGAGCACATTCTGAGTTACTTTCCGTTTTCGTTTGACGTGGTCTTTACGGGACACCCTGTATATGAGAATGATTTCGAATAGTTTCCACCGTGCATTTGAAGAATTCATGAATGAAACTCAGAATTATTCAGTTTAAACTCGCATATGCTGTGATAACCCAAATTGAGGAGAATTCCCCATTCTGGTCAAATATTCATTATACATATAACTGAGAAAAACAACTAGACCTGAATAAGTTTCGAATACTGAAGCAAAGAACAAGAAGAAGCATTTGAAATTCAGATCAATCTTGCGTAGACCCGCTCTTCAATTTCCATGTTAATCGAAACCCCCTCCCCCCTCATTTGTACACATATTAATCTCCGTTTTTCCCTGATGAATTTCATGGTTGTTCAGCAGAACGAGGTGATGAATAACAATGGAAATTTCCCTGCTTCTACAGCGAATTGAATAATCTCACACTCACTTAGCCTGACTGCAAAACACTCCGCAATGAAAAACCGAATTAAAACTCACGAATATGCATATAAATGTAAATTTTAGGTATCCTGCCCATTTCCGTCGGGTCCTACGTGCAAAAATCCGCCATCAACATCCTGCCCCGCCATTGTTCTCTCCAACACCACAACTTTTAATGTTTATGAAATAGTCCCCCTTTTGTATTGTTCTCCTTGATGGTCCCGACATCTTCCGATGCAGCGCCGTCTCAGATTTGGGTGATATAGTAGCGGAAAAGGCTCCAAAGCTTCATGACTCGTTACCTTTGATGGTGAAACTTCGATGCTCAGATGAAAAGAAACAGTAGTTCCTGCTACTGAATGGGCACTGGATGAAAAATTTCTAGATAGGCATAAAAGTATGGGCTTAACTTGAAGAGATCATTGGTATCAAATTCCTTTCATTAAGAAGCAAAAACCTTTCTTCCCTTTGAAGAGTAACATGGTGGTTTGACGGGTTAACCCTTCTGAAGGTAGGACATACTAGTCCTTTTACTGAGACCTCTTTATCCCAATCCGAAGAACAAATGCTAGAATGAAAATGATACACGAACGACACTCTATGGAGGTTGCTACTAAAGGCTCTTGATGTCCCTTGAAATGAATGATCTGCTATGAAAACATATTTCTCTAGTGAGTCTTGATACTTGGACGTGAATGTTTAATAGACTTAGAACTTTCTGCTTCGTCATTTGGATACTGTTGTGCTAAAGTCTTGAGTGCTTTCTAATGGAGAACCAGGTATGTGTGTATTTCTTTCAGAAAAGATTAAAGACATGCATAGGATATCAGTGGTGAATGAACGATTGCAGGAATAAGCTTAGGCAAGACGAAGTGTCAAAGGTTTCACATTGAATAGTCGTTACGTCCCCTCTTCTAAGAAGCATGATAGCAACTTAGGAGCCAACTGAGATTTCACTTGGTTCTTTTTCTCAAATCCCTCAAGATTCATACATTATCTGAATTCGAACCAGTAGGACCGCTTTCAACCAGCAGGACCCTTAACTTCAAGAGTTCAGAAAATCGTGCCAGGTTCACACAAAATGATTTTCATCAAGAGGAGTTTATACCACTGGACTTTCTCGCCATCCGTATAAGTAAAAGGGTGGAAAGTCTACCAGAATGTGGGGTGTTGACAGAACATTTGAACGATAAGTAGAACTTACGAATATTACAATAGTTTCCACTTTCGTCGAAAAGATGGCAGCACTTAACGTACGTCTTTTTTCAATTTCACCAGGATACGAATTGTAGTCAATGGCGAGACTTTTCGAGAAGTTTTTTCATGTGGAAATTCATAGAAGAGATCATTTTACCTCGGAAAGTTAATAACATGAATGAATATTTGCTCTTCAATGAGAAAATCTTTTTTATTTTTTTTCCGTTTGACGAATAAAAAAAATTCTGACTTTCCGAGGTAACGAACTGATTGAGTTGAATTATAATGAAAACCCCATATAAATTAGTGGTTTCTGACGTAAGATATTTCATTTTCTCTTTTTGAACTGACCACTTAAACGGTGAAGGCCCCTCTTAAAAACAATATATCTAAAAAAAATCCGTTGCAAACAACAAAAACTTCCATTGCAAACAACAAAAACTGATTATCATGAATATTCTTCATAACTTTATACAACTCTTGTGAAATCCTCAAGCCTGACCTGCTACAGAGGTTAACTCTCTGCACCTTTTCCTTCCGTCCAACTCTAGCCAGAATATACGGCGGAATCTCTCTCTCGTACGCTGGAAACAAAGAAATTATGACCTTTAAATTAAAATTATGAATTTGAATATTTTCACCGTTCAGTTGGGATAGTCAGAAATTGTGCAATTTGCAGTGTGCACCCCCATAATCTGGAATTTAATAAAAACGGTAACGGTCCTTGTTTAAAGCCCGCTTTCCATTTATCTGATCTCATACCGCCCTTACGAATGAGACGGTTAAACTCGTTAGGTGGAAATTAAGCGTTATACGAGGTGTGTCTGCATTGTGAATGCATGAAAGTTTCGAACAATGGAGCAAGATAGAAGATGTGAGTGATAAGGGGGAAATGATAAAATATATATCTAGGTTCTGGTTCATTTCTACAGAGATAAGTTGCATGTCCCTTTTGGTTTTGGGTATAGCCTTTCTGCTTTCTGCCTCGTCTGCGCCAGAGGCATCAAATTGACCACTATAATAAACATTTTTTCGTCTTTGAAACATAAATAACTATATCATTACTTCTATTTTTTTTTTACTTAGTTTAGTATATCTCAGATAGAAAAATCAAAATTTTTATGAGCATTTTGAGATCAACTGAAAAATTGAAGTAACTTCTTTCAATAAAGAAGTATGGTCATGTCGCGGCTTTTTGAAGCACGCTAGTAGATGATGTGGGTGATAAGGATAAATAACATAATGAAATATATATAGGTCCTGAGTCATTTCTGCAGAGATAAGTTGTGCGTGTTCCTCTTGGTTTTGGGAAAAACCCCTCTGCCTCGGCTATTAAATTCATCCTTGGCAATAACTCTATTTCCATACTTATATCGATATATTTTTATACTAAGTTTAGTATATCTCAGATGAAAAAAAAACAAAATTTTCAGGAGCCTAATTAGTCAACTAAAAGAATAAAATACCTTGTTGAAATAAATAACTAGGGTACTTCGCGGCTTTTTGAAGCACACTGATGGAAGATGTGAGTGAGATATATGAAATATAAAACCTGGGTCATTACAGGCTCGAAAAAACATGGCGAATCGTACAAATATTTTATATTATTGAGGTCAAAAGAAACACTTTCTTCCTTATACCATTTTTTCCGGATTAGCGCGGTTTGAAAGATACAGGCTGTTGAAAAACCAAAAAAAAATATATATTTTTAGTTATATCTCACAAACGGTTTTATCGAATGAAATGAATTTCGGAATATAGTTTTTCATTTATTCGATGAATCATTTTCGAAAACAAGATACCACCCACGTCTTCCAGTTTTCTCATTATCACCATTACGTACCATAGAAATACCAAAATTCAAAGAACCCAACTCTTGAAAGTAAGTTAGAAGGAATATTTGAACGTTTTGTAAAATAAAAGTATTTCTCCTATTTTCTCGTATAATGTGCCGTTTTCTAGTAATTTGATGTTTAAAAATCAAAAAGAATCTGTGAAATTTAAAAAATTGGGTATTTTGGCTGAAAACAAGTCTGTTTAAGAGATCCAGAGATATGTACTGTCACAGATTCAGCTAGTTATTCTGAAGGTAATTTTGTATTTCCAAGGGTGGCACAGCTCATTATAAAAACTTAAAATGGCTATATCTTCTTATCAGGGCCGAATCGGAAAAAATTAATATTTTCACGAGTCAAAAATTTACGCTTTATAGAGAGTTTTTCGTCCTTGGAACATAAATAATATTTCATTACGTCGACATCTTTTTATACTAAGTTGTCAGATAAATAACTCAAAATAGTCAGGAGCAGGATAAAATCAACTAAAAAAATAGAGTACCTTGTTGAAATGAAGAAGTATATAAAGTCACGCCGCAGCTTTTCGAAGCACAGTGTTTTAATGGAAGAATATTTTCTTAAATTCAATTTAAATCGTAAAACTTTTGTTTGAAACTTCTTCTATACCTTTTGCAAAGATAATATTGATCACATCCTTGTTGCAAATAAGGTAACTGCCAGTTATTGAAGTACCTACTCGAAAAAATGTATTCAATGGATTCAAATCAGTAGCATTACTTCTGTCAGAAGCTGTTGTCTAATTGGACTTTGCGGTTAACCCAAAATTGCAACTTCGCACTTTTGCAGAGCTGAATAGGTTTATGCCGCGATTCGCTCGCTAATCTGGGGCTGCATTTATGTTCCATGTCCTCTGGCTCAACTACAACAGCCGCGTTGCATCCGGCACAGCCAACCGCGATTTTTTCCGTCGAAAATTCACGTATAGCCCATAATTGCGCCACACATCCATGCCGCGGGCAATTCGTAATCAAGTATTCCCCAATTTCACGCCTCCATAATCCGATCGTTGATCGCATCCGAAATTAAGTATCGTTTTGTTCAAGAATCCGGATCCCAAGGCTTCGAAATCCATCCGGAACCGCGTAATCGGAGCTCGAAAACACGTAGGTATCGCGGCAAATGAAGTTACATCTCCCATGATACGACGACGAAAACAATGGAGCTGTAATTGCATCCGCCACATGACTTGATTGAATCGACGAGGCCTACGCGTCGCGATGTGGCGCAATTTTTTTTAACGGCATGCATTATTCATCCGGTAGTGAATGATGGGGTATCGATGGAATTAATTACGCATCAGTGGAATTGGCGCAGGAGCAGATGTGCCAGAGACCTGTTTTTTTTTAACCGTCTGATGCGAGGAACCAAATAAGGTCGAAAACTAAATTCATGAAAGTTCATTATTCATTTTGGATTCGAAATAAAATCGAGTAAGTATGTCGTCTATGCTCTATGACCCTAAAAAATACCGCCTGCAACGCTCAGGTTCAATTTCCCAAAGAATATGCACAGCATCTAGAGCTAAACATAAAGCGAAAGGACATGCGCCGATCAGCGGACGCTATTCCTTCCTTCTAATCGTTGACAAAATTCTTTGAACCTCCTGAGCCCTGCGACTCCTGCCTGTTCGTTCTCTGCGCATAAATGATATTTAAGCATCAAATTTTCGCACCTGCGTAGTAAGAGACTACAACTGAAATCGTAGAGTTACTGTGGTGTCTTGTAGTTGGAGAGCCCAAGAAGGAAATTCGGGATTTACTCGAGCGTGCCAGATAAATATAAGGGGAGAGATACTTTGGAACCTGTAGAGTACCCCTACCAAAAATTAGATCTATATATGGGGGGAAATGTCTAGGACAGTGTGTCAGAATAGTAAAAAAAAACAAACATTGTTCATACTCGAGGCTGTCAGATTAAGATGCATGTTGAAAAGTATACATTCTCTTAATCTGACAATTTAAGCTTGACGAAAATGTGTAGGAGGGAGGCAAACTTGTGAAAAAACGTCAAGAATAACGGGAAAAATATATTCTGACAGTTTCAGCAAGCGAAAACAATAACAATTGGCCATAAAGGTCAGGAAAATGAGTTTTTTTTAATTTTCTCCTCTCCTGGACTTCAAATTGTTTTCGCATTCATTATAAAAGTTGTAGAGCTTAACATTTTTTACAAATTTTGTCCGAAGCAATATTTTCTACGTTTGAAACTTTTAGAGATATATGACGATGTATGTTCATTTGGCTGAGTTTCTACATTGACCTTGGCTTTTCGCATGTGTGGCAAAGCTCCTCGCACTTATCACCCTCTAGCTCGAAAACAGTAAAGGGTATAAAAAATTGCTTCAGACAAATATTGTACAGAATTTTATTATCTACAACTTCCATAATGAATATAGAAACGGTTATAGGTACAGGAAAGTAGATATTAAAAAAAAATGCCTTGTTATCATCTTCAAACTGTCAGATTAAGAAAAGCTTTCCTGATTATTGTCAGATTAATGAATCAACACGTCTGCAACACCGAAATTAACCATTTGTATCCGACACGCTCGAGTATGTACAAGTAACGATTTTTTTTGCATTTTCAATAGACCGCTGGGACCTTGCGTCACGTCCAAATTGTCAGTCTCTTGAAAAGTAACTTCTTTTGAGTTCAATTATGTATCCTCTAAAAATCTGACCATCGAAAAAAAATTCATTAGGCATGTACAGTATCTTAATCTAACATGCTGACGATTTTTTTCACATCTTGAAAATCTGCAGACGCTTTCCCCACCGCTGAAAGTGCATACATCAGGAAACCTTTTTTTTTCACCATCTAATCTTCAAAATCCATTAGGTCTCCACGACGCTCTAGTAAATCCCGATTCAGCATCGTCGGGTCCCCAACTCTTATCTAAAATGAGTTCATTTTGAAAACCATTCGAGTTCTTGAGCTTATTTTTTTTATGGTTTTTTCGCAGGTAATAGCTTTTCTTGCCCATGTCCCAAATCTAATTATCCGCTTACGTGAAGCAATGTAGGTACCTATGCGGTGGTAATCCAAAGTTCCTTCCACTAATTGAGTAATATCGCGGGTGCCCAAATACCGTAGAATATCTATAATAATGAGAATACATAGAAAAAAATCAAAATATTGTCATTGAAAGATTATTTATTACATTCATTCAGCCCGAAACACTTGATTTTAGGAGCAACAACTACGATTGAAGACGCCCTTGCCAAATGTCAATTCAAAATATGATGTTACTCGAATTATAGAAACTAGTAAGCCTATTGAACTACCTTGTAGGTAGATTCACCTTAACAGACTGATTCGCCTTTCGTCCGTAGCTTGGGCCTGCGGCCCTCGCAATTCGCATTTTTATAAATATCTAGGCCAAAAACGATATTCTAAGAGTCTGATCGGTTTAAGTTGGTTCTGTGATCGTTGCCGATCACTTCAATTAATATGGATGACAATAATATTAATTTTTTACATTTTTTTTTCGAGCTACATGTCCCGTTGGGGCACCTTATTTTGCTGCCCAAAAATGATTAATGAATTTCTCTGTCCCACCCTCCCATCATTTCCTCTTCTGGAAATAACACCGCTCAAAAGTAGATTAGATTTCCTCCCGACTCAACATGAATCAGCAAATGTCATAAAGCCGAAATCTTCGGGCCGATAAAAAATCGCTCAAATCGCAGCAATTCCATCGGGAAGCACCCCGACCGCTGGAAATATCTTTTATATCGATTAAGGGATTTCAAACAGTCATTAATTTTTCCCTGGATACGGCAACCGAATTGCCCATTTTAATTAAGGCGAGCTCAACCATCTCCTCGCGATCTCCAGGCCGCCTTATAATAGGAATTGCAATTCAATTAAGAGGGGGAGGTGCGGATTAGAATTCGAAATAAGTTATCAATAAAAGAGTTAATGACCGAAATAATCGAAGAGATATAGAAGATCCAATTGGTGAAAGTATATATAGAAAAGTTTCACCCTTTAAATTAGGACGGCTCCGTTTAATTGCCTCCACGTGTACAATACTCCAGATAATGAAACTTCGGAACGGAATTGAGCACCGTGCAGGTTGGGAAATTACTAGGGATAGTTCGAAAAGTTAGATTCAATTTCTTCTTCGACGTCTACTCCCCAATTCATAATGAAATTCTTCATCGTCTAATTTCAACCTAATTTGAAAATGAAAATTGAAGCTTGGTTCTTCAGTTTCTATATTTGAAAATTAATATAGACTTAACTTTGCTTTCCATATTAACTGCATCAAAAAAATCAATATTGTCTCTTTAAGAAAATGATATTAAAATGTACCCAATATGCAATTATGATGGTTATCGAAGATAGTTGCCCCTTCACGTTGTCAATTCTTAGTCAAAATATTGAAAGACAAGTCTAAATATTAGCCAAAACTCATAAGGTGATAATGATTCTTATCACAATAATTTTAATTGATTCACTTCCTTTTATCCTCTGAACTGATATGCTTTGCTCTACAGGGTGAGTCTGTGACTTGTAGAAATATTTTAACAGTAGATTCTTGAGGTCAAAAGAAACACTTTTCTCCATCACAAAAAGATACAGGCTTTTCCATTAAAGATGATGACTGATCGGGAAGGTCAGTTTCTGTGTCAGTCCCCGAAAATATCGATGCAGTTCATGACATGATTTTATCAGACCCTCAAATTGTGCTAAAACGGATATCTGAAGCATACGAACGCATTCATCATATTATAGTTCATGTCAATTTGGACATGAGAAAAATTGCTGCAAAATGGATCCCCAAATGTTTGAATGTTGACCAAAAGCGTGCAAGGGTAGAAGCATCGAGTTCGATGTGTGCTCGATTTGAAAACGATGTAGACCTCTTAAACCGAATTGTTACCATGGATGAGACTTGGGTACATTTCTACGATCCAGAAACAAAGCAACAATCGATGGAATGGCGACACTCTGGTTCTCCAAGACCTAAAAGTTTCGTGTCCAAAAAGCTGCTGGAAAAGTTCTTGCTTCACTTTTTGGGTTGCCATGGAGTAATTATGATTGATTTTTTGGATAAGGGTAGAACAATAACTTGAGATTACTATTGGACATTACTGACTACTCTACGGGAAGAAATTAAAGAGAAAAGACGCAGAAAGCTATCCAAAGGTGTTTTGTTTTTGCAGGACAACGCCCCTGCACACAAATCTCATGTTGCCATGCAAAAAATTCGTGATTTAGGGTTTGAATTACTAGAACACCCCTCTTATTCACCAGATTTGGCTCCATCCGGCTATCATCTCTTTCCTCAACTGGAAAATGTTTAAAGTGTCGGAAATTTTCTTCCAACGAGGAGGTAATAAAAGCTGTGGAGGTCTGGTTTGCGGAGCAAGAAGAAACATTTTTTTTGAGAGGTCTAGAGATGTTGCAGGTTCGCTGTGATAAATGTATCCAATTAAGAGGAGATTATGTTGAATAATGAAATATTTTGACATTGAAATTTTGTTTGTTTCTATAGTAGGTTAAGAGTTTTTCAATATATCCTCGTAAATGCTTTGGTTGCAATTTTTTCATAATTGTGAGCTTATTTTACTGGGCAATGAGAAGAAATTCGAAAAGAATGAACTGAAGAGTGAAATAAGAACCATTTCCTAACAAATTTAAGACTAGTTTTGTTGCAGGCCCATTGAAAAACCTTTTTGTAACCTCGTAGTTTGTTCTTCAGTGGCATCAATCCATTAGTTCCACATCTGAATATGGCTGCCCATAGCACTAGATCAAATTCTGAATTTATAACATATCCAAGCACCAAATTCCAGAGGGGACCAGCGCTCTGCAGGAAATGCGGCCGGAACATGGCTCATGGAAACGTATCGGCCATATGCGTCACTCGTATCAACGAACAAACAAACATAAATCTCGATCATCTTCATGAAATTCGGGCTGACCGATCATTATCGATCTGGGAATAAATTAAGCGTAAATCAGCCAGCCCCATATCATTACAAGAGGAATGATTTACTTCGCCTAGTCGTATCCCATGTAACGACTTCATACAAAATCCGATAGGTCATTTCGTCCTCTATGCATATGCATGTGGCATTGTAACATCTTATCGTGGGGAACAGTAGCGCCCGTCTCGTGGTCGTTTGGGGTGGATTTTTATCTAAATGGGGGGAATAAAAAGGGAAGAACTAATGGGATAATTACCAGGGGCTTATTAGTGATGATTCATGGCTAAGAAATAGTTGATCTCAGTTCATCCGAATGGAAATATTGCTTGCATTTACCCCCAATAGGACACATTGATTGATTGAGTTGCCAAAACAATTTTTTCATCTTTTACTAAAATTATCCATAGACGTTCACGTTTTTGAGTGATTTTCGATAGCCAGTGAGTGTTCTCTACGTCTTGATGTGCGCTGAAGTTTTCCAATCATCGAACTCGTAACCTCTTGGATGGTAAATCGGCTTGACGATTTAGTTTGTTGGCAAAACTGACACAGTATCTAACACCCTCCCATAAGACTACTCAGTTTTCAACGATTAATAAATAGATGCCTGTTAATTTCTCTGCAAATGTCTAAAATTCTAATCCTGTTCACCATTTACCTCCGCCACTGAAGGGTGTACAAGTGGAGTGAACATGAAATCCACGTGACAGTCCTACACTAAATCAGCGGAAACTGCAGGTTGTCACAAACAGTTACATTATTGCCTGTTTTGAATTACCGGAAGAGGGGATTGTTGGCTTGGGACTATTTATCGTCCCATAATGTCGATAATAACTTCAGACAAGTTGTTGTGTTATACGGGTTATACGATGTCGAAATAACACGGGTTTCGGATGGGACTGGATGACCTACGACCGGCATTCCGGATATGAGCTCGGAATTTGATATTTATTGAGACAGAAGGAGTTCAAGGACTCAAAGTTTCGGGTTTTTCACGTGAAGGGGCAATTTTATGGTTCCTGTTCTGTTCTCTTGCGGTATACACGAGTACCACGATCGCAAACAATGGCACGCTGTAAAGTGATAACTTCTGAAGTATCTTCAATAGGGAATACTCCTTCTGAAATGATTTTTCATGAAATATTTCTGAAACGTCACATTTTGAAATAACCATTTCAACTGTTTCCCAAAAAAAAATCATTTTAAGTACTCAAAAATGGAAAATAAAAATCGGTATTTAAAATTTAAAGCGTTTCGTTTCTATTGCACAAGTTGGCAACATCGACTGAAATATGCGTTGATAATAAAGGACAACAAATACACTATCTAGATGAGATAGACAAAGATGGCTGTCTATGAAGTCTGCGACGAACGAGGAAGCTCGTAAAATTTTATGGGATTTTTATGGCCGGTTGTTGTTGAGGCTCGCCAGTAAGTACGCGCCTTATTATGGCTGTAAATCAACAGCTGTCATTTTATAAAAAAGCCATTGTTTTTTTTCATTTTCTAGTAGGTGCTGTTGCCAAATCGTAAACTAGAAACGAAACGATTTAAATTTTAAAATCTCATATTTGAAGAATGATTTTTAATAAAAAAAATTGGGGAGAATTCCCTATTTGGGCGTAGAAACAATTAAAATTGATGAAAAATTTCGAATGTTCTCGAATAAACCGAATTTCTTTTTGAATAACGCAAGGGGCAAAGGTAGTTGAGTTTTTTGATGGGATCCTTGACTTTTTTGTGCAAGAAATGGAAGGGCTTTCTGCTGCTCAGGATGATCAGGCCATTGATTGGCTTATTATCAAGGCAATCTTCTACAAAATAGTGAATTTTGAGCGTTTTACTCATTCTGTATTTTAGATATGCCGTGTTACTATGAATGTTTTCGTATTGGTTATATTGAGTTATTTAGTCTGAATTCACATTGATCTTCCGTAAGCAAGCCTCATCAATCTAATTGTACAATATGATCGATTCATCATCCCCACCTCTAACTAATCAACCCCACGTGTCAAGAGAATTCATCGTGAAAAATAATGCTCTCGATAGCCACAAATGTGCAGTGAGAAATCCGCGTGAGTGTCATGATTGAATACACGACGGATAAAAATGATGTCCGTTTTTTCGACATAAGGCAGTTTAATTTCGACCCCAGGGAACCTCCTATCCGCATTTCAGAAACGGCCCAAAATTAAAGACATGTTCGGCTTCAGTCCTAGGGCAATATATATCATTATTCAGGAGGCGTGAGCCGTAAATGGGACGACCAGCTGTTTCAGCACAGAGAGGAGGTGTGGACACGAACATTCCCAGAATTCCTATCCAGGTAAAGACAGACGGTTCTGATGGTGACAACACAAGAGATGCTTAGTTAGTGCGGAGATAAGAGGAATCGTTAAAAAACATCTTGTGACAAGGGTGGGGTCTTTAAATACACACCGATATGTGTCAAGATAATTCGATTTGATATTAACTATTGTCAACGAGATTGTCACCGTATGTGAAAGAGGTGAAAGGTTCTTTCTCTATCCCAAGGAAGGAGGAAATATGGTTCATTATTTCTAACACTGGGGTTGAAATTTGGCAGAATTATTGGGCAGATTCTTATAGATATTTGTGAAATTTCAGAAATAATAGTATTTTTATTTGATATAACAGAATTTTCAGTTATCACATACAGGGTGAGCCTTTGACTCGTACAGATATTTTAACAGTAGATTCTGAGGTGGTTTTTTCTATACCATTTTTTCCTATTCGGCCCTGATAAAAAGATATAGCAATTTTTGAAGACAACATTCACTGAGACTTTCACGAAAAAACTACCTTCAATAAATTCCTGCTATTCATTGCTTTATACAGGGTGAGTCTTAGACTCGTACAACAGTATATTCTTAAGGTCAGAAGAAACACTTTTCTCTCATCTCATTTTTTCCGAGTAGGCCTTGATAAAAAGATGTAGACATTTTAAGTTTTCATAATGAGCTGTGCCATCCTGGAAAAGCAATATTACCTTCAGAGTAACTAGCAAAATCTGTAACACTAAACATCTATGGATTTTTTAAACAGTGTTGTATTCAGCCAAAGTACCCAATTTTTTCAATTCAAAAGATACTCTTCACTTTTTGAACATTAGAGTCATTCGGGGCAATTGTGCGCACTTTTGCCTTTCAAGCCATACCCTGTTTCAAATGTTGAAGCTAGGAAAATTAAAACATATTCATAAGATAGAGAATTTTCTAATCTTTAAAGAACATCAAAAAGCCAACAAACAAAAACGTTCTCTTTCCGCAAAAAGAAATTTAATAGTGAAAGCCGGAGTGCGTTCACATGCCCCGTATTGTGGGTAAGTGTGCGCACCCTCACGGGGTAAGTGAACGCAGTGCTTAGTGAACCACACAATCAAAACAAATTACAAAATAATGTCATCAAAATGTTACTGTATTAAAGAAATGCTGTTTATTGTCAATAAAGAAGCGCCTTTTTATAAGCACTGCATTATTGTTCGTGCCACAATTCTTGGTGAACACAACACTTGATACATTCCCCTGTTGGTGGCTCTTCATATTTTTCTGAACAAATAGGACAATATTGATCGAGTCTTAACCAAGAAAATCAACAATATCATAATTTATTCCTCACTGAACTAATGCCCATATAATGAATCTATGCGCACACTTACCCGCGCACACATTCCCCAGTAAGCCAAAATTTGAATTGACGTTCTTATAGAGTTGAGCAGCTAAGGGAACCTAAAATTTTTTATTATATATTTAGATTAATATGCCCATGATCGAATAAAATATTGTTTAACACTGTCGGACTCGGAACTTGGACCTGGCAGAATTTGCAGAGATGCTGAAAATTAACAAGAAAACTAGTGAATTTGATTGATTGCAAATAAAAAGTTAACGAAACTTCGCACGGCGCACCCCTATGAAAAACTAATTTGGGGATTCTGCGCCCTTGCATCACCTAAATGAACCAATCTTTCATACATTGCATAGTCGAGATATACGCACTGCGCACACTTACCCACTGCGCTCAGTTACCCCGAATGACTCTATATTACTCGAAAACGGCGCATTATATGAGAAAATATGTCACAGATTCAGCTAGTTATTCCGAAGGTAATTTTGTTTTTCCAAGGTTGGGACAGCTCATTAGGAAAACTCAAAATGGCTATATCATTTTATCAGGGCCGAATCAGAAAAAATGGTATAGAAAAAAAGTGTTTCTTTCAACTCCAATCTACTGTTAAAATGTTTGTACCTGTCAAAGACTCACCCTGTATATGTCGTCAAAGTTGATCAATTTTTCAGAATATCAAATATTTTTGTTTTGTTTTGTAATATCGTTAATCTTTGTACATGTCAAATGCAAGTTATAGTGCATTTCATCGATCTCAGTCACGCTCTTGATGATTTCAAAAGCTCTTAAAATCCACGCTAAAGCGACATAAAGAAATTACTGCCTTCGGCCGCAGCGTTATCTGGTAACATTTGCGATACGGAATTCCTCCCCTCTATTCCATATTCAACATCATACGGACATAACCAACTTTCCTCTCCGTTTGCGGCGCCATAACCATAAAAAAATATTGCACAATTGTAAAACCATGACACAAAAGAAGTGCATTCAAGCATTTCCGTTTCCGCATAATCCGTTTGGAGTCGGGTCGGTTCCTGTGACATTAGGCGGTTTTATTGACGATAATAATTATTTTATTGCCATCGTCTCGAATATCCTGTTAGATTTTACAGTTCGTAAACATTTATATTCATTCGGGGGGAATACATGTGGAAAGTGTTCGGAAAATGGCCTATAACTTTCGTCTAACGACTTTTTCTGATGAGCCATAGTCTGCGCAGATTTCGGTCAGCAATGCTGGTATGATTTGTTGAAACTGACAGCCCAATCTTTGATATGATAAGCAGCAATTTCTTCCGTATAATGATGAATTTTTCTAGCCACAACTAATTGATAGTAGGAAAAACGAATTGCATATTAGGAAATATTAAATATGTCAGTAGGTAGTAAGGTCAGTACTAGGAGAAATAAATGCTTTAATTCAGATTACAAAATACAGTATATGTATTCGAAATACGAAATCCAAAAAAGGTTCAAGTCGTGTATTTGAAATATAAAAAACACGAAACAGTATTTTAACTATTTTTATTTCAAAAACAAGTAACAAACAACAATTGTTGGCCTGAATATGGAGCTCCAATCCAATGAATTTCTCTGAGTATTCTAATTGTGCAGGATGAGTCTTTGAGTCGTACAAATATTTTAACAGTAGATTCTTGACGTCAAAAGAATCACTTTGTTCCTATACCACATTTTTTCCTATTCGTCCGTGATAAAAATATATAGCCATTTTAAAGTTTTCGTAATGAGCTGTGCCACTCCTGAACAAACAAATTTCCCTTCAGAAAAACTAGCTGAATCTATGAGACTACATATCTGTGGATCTTTTATTCATGTTGGACTCAGTCTAAGTACCCAATTTTCCGAATAGAACAGATATTTTGTATTTTTGAACATTAAATGACTCGAAAACGGCGCAATATACGAGAAAATATGAGGAATACTCATTTTATTTCACAAAATGTTCAAATATTCATTTGATAGCGTCGAACATAGTTTCAAGAGTTGGGTTCTTTGAATTTTTTGTATTTTTATGGTACGTAATGGCCATAATGCGAAAACTGGAAGATGTGGGTGATATCTTGTGTTTGAAAAAGATTCATCACTTAAATGAAAAACTATATTCCGAAATTCGTTTCATTCGATAAAACCTCTTATGACTTCAGCCGTAGACACTTCATGTAATCTATGTTTAAATGTACTTTGCAATGTACTGAACGTATATCCGAATTCATTGCCATTAATCCTGCGCCACCCTTTATATTCATATACTTCAAAATATGAGGAATACTCTCGATAATACTTTTATTTTCCAAAATGGTCAAATATTCATTAGTGAGCGAGTTAAGAGTTGGGGTCTTTGAATTTCTGGTATTTTAATGGTAGGTAAGGCTTCATAATGAAGAAACTGGATGATGTGGATGGAATTTTGTGTTTGGGGAAGGTTTATTAAACCAATAAAGAAATATATTCCGAAAATCATTTCATTCGATGAAATTTTTTGTGAGGTTTTTTTCAACCTCAAGAATCTGTTAAAGTATATGTACAAGTCAAAGACTCAACCTGTATATAGTACCAGGTGGGCAAAATTCGTTGTCTACTGAGGGGACAC
Organism: Coccinella septempunctata; assembly: GCF_907165205.1. Classification (NCBI taxonomy): domain Eukaryota; kingdom Metazoa; phylum Arthropoda; class Insecta; order Coleoptera; family Coccinellidae; genus Coccinella; species Coccinella septempunctata. Next base: position 23,304,181 of record NC_058194.1, read on the forward strand.
ATTTCCTAGCTCTTTTTCTGAGAAACAAAAAATGATGAAAACCGTAGCCTCTTAAGATTCTTCATTCTTAAGTTATTAGCAAAAAATGAGATTGTTAGAAAAGTTCTCCTAACTGATGATGAAAAGGATAACGCCTTCAGAGGAAGGCAACGAATAATAATAATAATAATGAATTCAGATGCATACCACCCGCCGATACGAATTCGACAGGAGTTACGATCTGAATGAGCTAGCCAATATGCTATCGTCAGGGCTACCAAATAGATTACGCTCCATCGAAGAAAAGCAGATGCTGACCATAGTTTCGGTCTCGTTTTACCTCGTCAGAGCAACATAGCTTATTCTCCGATGGAGTACGTTTGAAATTGACGGACCCTTATTCAATACTGGCACAATTCGTACTCCATCGGAGAAGAAGCTATGTTGCTCTGACGAGGTCAAACGAAACCGAAACCATGGTCAGCATCTGCTTTTCTTTGATGGAGGGTACTCTATTTGGTAGCCCTGACGATGGCATATTGGCTAGCTCATTCAGATCGTAACTCCTGTCGAATTCGTATCGGCTGGTGGTATGCATCTGAATTAATTCTTATTGTTTTCATAACTTTTTTGCCTTTGAAGTTAAAAATCTGAAACTTGAACCTTCTTAAGCACTTTTATACGTAGAATCTACTGACAAGAGATTTTTTCCAATTCAAAAATAACAGATTCAATAAAAGTTTGAATTTAAAAATACTAATGAAATGGAAAAATATTTTGAGCTAGTCAGTGAATTCTAAGTAAAAAAGTGCATGTATTAGGTTTCAGATCTGTAACTTCAAAGATAAAAAAGTTATGAGAACTTTTCGAAATCGTCAAAATCTCATTTTCTGCTAATAAGTCAAAAACGAAGAATCGTAGGAGGCTACAGTTTTAACCATTCTTCGTATCTCTGAATAGAGCTTGGAAATGTGTCATCCGTTTTCTTCTAGCTCTTATAGTAGACACTTGGCCCACCCTGTACATAATTTTTTTCTTATTTATCCTCTTTTTTTTTCAAAATAAGCGCCCAATATCGAAGCCCCTGAATATCTGAGCTCTGTTTTTCCATAAATTTTTCACGGTTCATATCCCCGATCCTTGATCCCCTAACCTAATCTCAACGTTGACTTACCCCCAAAGATATCGAACCGTATCGAATCCGACCTCAACCCGAGGGGGTGCACTAAATATAAGTACGTCCAAGAAATGGAAAAGCACGATGAAAGTCCAACGTCCCCCCCCAGGCAGTCCAATAATTTTTGGCGTGGCCATTCCGCCAGTTCGCCACGGCTATTTATTATTTATTGCCCGATATTGCCTGCGTCCGGAAGAAGAATTGCGGAAATGTGGTCAGTCATTTATCTAACATTATTGGAAAGAGCGCGAGCTCGCTGTAGCAAATTTAATTGCGTTTCGCCGGACAAATAATCTCAAGCCGAGGAGGGGTGGGTGCATGATGTTGACATATTTCGCCGTTGGAATTGAATTTTCCGCAAACAATGTTGGTTTTCTGGGGCGGAATTCGGTTTCTGGGATACTCTCGGAAGAACCTCTCCGAAGAATTTTCATACTGGTAGGACGAGATGTAAGAACGCCACAATCATTCGGAACGTTGTCAGAAAAATTCGAATTTATGGCTTCACGTATAAAAAATTAGAAAACAAATGCCAATAATTTCGAACAATTTTCCTTTTTGTTAGTTGGGGAGCCCAAGAGGGAAATTCGGGCTTTACTCGAGCGTGTCAGATTAATATAGGGGGAGATGCCTTGGACCCTGTAAAGTACTTCGACCACAAATTAAACCTGTATATAAATGAAATTATTTAGGAGAGAATAGTAAAAAAAAACGATCATTGTACATACTCGAGCTTATCAAATCAAGATATATGGCGGCTTCTTTCTTAAATGGCAGCTAATTATTCAAGAATAACGGAAAAAATTAAATCTGACAGTTTCAGCAAGCAACAATACAAATTGGCCATAAAGGTCACAGAAATCGTTTTTTTTCAATTATCTCCTTTTCTGGGCTTCAAATTGTTTTTCCGTTCATTTTAGGGCATAACATTTTCTACAAATTTTGTCCGAAGCAATTTTGTCCAGGTTTGAACGTTTTCGAGATATGTGGCGATGAATGTACAGGGTATCTAAGTTAAAGTGTTCCTATACCTTATTGTGGAAACTGAAGGAGCTAGAAAAAAAAGGTAAATACAAAACTTGTCTGTAATCGATACACTTTTAGTTTTTTAAACAAGCCTAACTTTCTTATTTTAAATGGAACACCCTGTATATTATTGCATTTTTCAATTCCCTGTCAAATCCTAAGGTAACTTTGGTATGAAAACTACGGTTCTATGTAGCACCGATTCTGAGATATTCGACTTTTTCCTATAATTTTGACAGCTATAGGTGTCTAGCTGATAGTAGTTCTAATGAATGTATCAATACTAAATTTTGCCCAGTTCTTGTCAACATACTGGGTCATACGTAACATCTCAGATTTTTAGCAATCTGATATACACGATCTTCAAAAATTAAAGTTAAAAATTCAAATAGAAGTTCAATCAAAACTCAATTTTTTCAAATGGCAACCTATATTTTTTTCGTGTTCATCATGTAGGGCAGGTCATAATGAGCAAAAAATGTATTCAAACTTTTTCTGTAAAATGAATATGTAGTTCCAGAAATATGGACGAAAAATTGCATTTTCCCAAAAGGACCAACGATTACAGACTAGTTTTGTATGTAACTTTTTTCTTCCAGCTCCTTCAGTTTCCACAATAAGGTAGGTATAGGGACATTTTAACTCGGATGCCCTGTTCATTAGACAGGGGTTTCTACATTGACCTTGGCCTTTCGCATGTGTGGCTAACCTCCTCGCCCTTATCGCCCTCTTACTCGAAAACGGTTGAGAGTAGGTAAAATTGCTTCGGACAAAAGTTGTAAAGAATATTATTATCTACGACTTTCATAATGAGCACAGAAAAGATTAGAGGTACAGGAAGAGAGATATTAAAAAAAAACGCCTTGTTATCATCTTCACATTGTCAGATTAAGAAAACCCCCGCTTATTAGTGTCAGATTAATGGGTCAACACGTCTGCAACATCGAGATTAGCCAGCTGTACGAAAACCTGACACGCTCGAGTATGTACAAGTAACGATTTTTTTGGCAATTTCAAAGGACCGCTGTGACCTTGTGTCACTTCCGAATTGTTAGTCCCTTGAAAAGTAGCTTCCTTTGGGTCCAACCAACATATCCTCTAAATATCTGACAGGCTCGAAAAATTTTTTTTTTACCATTTTCAACTCTTCCGTACGGCCAGCCCCACCAGACAAACTGACAGATTAACATGAATTTATTATTAGATACACGTAGGGCATATACAGTATATTAATCTGACACGTTCGAGTATGTACACCTGACGATGTTTTTTTACATCTTTGAGAAACTGCAGACGCTTATCCCATCACTGAAAGTGCACACACCATAAAACCTTTTTTTCTTTCTACAATCTTCAAAATCCACTACTCTCCACGACGCTTTAATGAATCCCGATTTAGCATCTTCGGTTCCCCAACTATAACTTCAATTAATTCACTTGTGCATATCACTAGTCACCAAAGATGGCGTCTTTCTGGATGGGATACCTACCTGTATACCCTGCAGAATTTCCAAATAACCCAGTAGAAGACGAATCATCGCTCAAATTAATAACTATATTTCATCCTAACAATATTGCCATCTTCGAATAATATACCATCCTTCTCAACCCATGGCGCCGTTTAATTGAATGCCTCCTCCTTTGTTTAACTGTTGTTCTGTGCGTCGAACATTCCAAGACTCCCACCGAGATGTTGAGATACTTGCGACTCTGTCGAGCAAGTCCCTTCGGAACATTTCTATTCATGAGGAGGCATTTGCGAATGTATTCATGGTAATAGATTGGCTTTTGACAGCCGGGGTATTTCGAACTAACTTCGAAGTTGATCGAAATATTACACGTGTGTACAAGACCTTAATTAATGTTTTGGGTTATGTGACATCTTCAGATTATTAATTTTCGACTTCCGGAGACGGGTCTGACTAAGAATAACTGAGATTTGATGGGGAAACTAACCATAACTCACCAATGAGGTATACTATACTGTCTTGAGGAGGAAATTTTGAATATTTTCATTATTTGAGATCCTGCATGACAGTGGTAATGCCATTTAAACTGCGCAAAAAATTAACGCACATCATGAAAATCTCAATTTTAATGAAAGTTAACTCTACATTGACTTTATAACATATGTTTTATATTATTTCGGGAAGTTTTTGAACGAAACAAGACACATTAAATGGAAGAAAAATTCAGGATTTCACCGAATCTTATGTGAAAGAAGAGAAATGAACAATTTTCAAAATACTGAAATGCTGATAAGTGATTTAATACTTGGTATTTCCACCCCTTGCGTTAATTACAGCTTGGCAACGACGGTTCGTACTCAAAATGAGTGATCTTAAAATGTTCTGATCTAATCCTTTCCAGATTTCTCCGAGTTGGATTCCTAAATCATTAAGAGTAGCTGGATGATTTTCTGAACTTCTCAGCCTTCTATTGAGGTTGTCCCAAACCTGCTCAATCGGATTGAGATCTGGACTTCTTGCTGGCCATTCCATTAGAGAGACTTCAACCTCTTCAAGGTACTCCTGAACGATGCGCGCACGATGGGGTCTGGCATTATCGTCCATAAAAATGAAATTTTCACCAATGTATGGGGCAAACGGCACTACATGCTCTTCACGAATGTTCCTTATATACTTATCAGCATTCATAGCTCCATTATCAACGACCACTAGGTCTGTGCGAGCAGTCATAGATATTTCACCCCATACCATAATCGATCCTCCCCCGAAACCAGTAGTATTCAGGAAATTGCACTGAGCATATCTTTCATGTGGACGTCTGTATACAAGGGAACGTCGATCACAATGGTAGAGGCAGAATCTAGACTCATCTGTGAAGAGAACTCTTTCCCAATCGGCCTCTTCCCAATGGATATGCTCTCTCGCAAAATCCAAACGCGACCTTCGATGGGCTGGGGTAAGAGCTGGGCCTCTTGCCGCGACACGAGGCCTTAAATCATATTCTGTGAGGCGATTTCTTATTGTCTGAGTGCTAATTTGCACCTCATGAGTTTGCTCAAGCTGAATTTGAAGGAGGCGAGCGGCTGCAACCCGTTGTCTTGACGAAGAAACTCTCAAGTAACGTTCTTGAATGGCAGTTGTTACCCGTGGTCTACCCTGTCCTGGTCTTCAGACATTCATACCTGTCCCCCTGAATCGCTGCAACATTCTGGACACACTTGTATGGGAAACTCCAAACCTTTCTGCAATTCTTGTGTATGTCCACCCTTCTTCTCGCAAAACTACCGCTTGGGCACATTCCTCTTGGGTCAAATTGCGTGTTTCGCGTTGCATAGCGATCGAGTGCAGAAAATCAAACGAAAGAAAAACTATTGATCACTAGAATTGATCGAGAACAACTGATTTTAGAATGGAGCCAATACATTCAAAATCTGATAATATCATCTTCTTTTATTCCTGCTGAGAAAAATCATCTGTATTGAAGAAAACCGTTGAAAGTGGATAACATATGCATGCATAATTCTGATAAAAATAATTATCATTTAGAACACCTTCAGTTGTATAATAAATTTGAGATTTCCATAATGTGCGTTAATTTTTTTGCGCAGTGTATTATATTTTCATTCTCAAAAAGTGGACCTTCCTCAAACATCCTCTCAAAGTCAGTAAATTCCTTGGTTACAAACGTCATTCACCTGAGAACCATGGGATTCAGCAATGTCTAAATTCCAAATGAATAGAACACAATCGATTTTTGGTCAACTCAGTGTTAACTACTCTGATATGAAATATTTTCTGGAGAAGCTACAGATGTTGAAGTATTTCAACTTCGGTTCCATCATATGTCTGAAAAAAAAAGTTCTACATAAATCAGGCCAAATATTTCAACAACCCGAGCTACGCGCTTCAATAACGAGGTCTCGTCTCATATTTTTTCAACCCTCATTTTCTGCACAATTCGAAGAATTCGCTGATAAATAAAAATCAGGGTGTACCCCCATTCCTCAGGAAAAGTATGACATTCATTTACGAAGACCCGATGAAATCCTTGGAACAAGAGAGCCAAAAAAATATATGACCCAAATTCTGTCCTTTACTGGAGCGAATAACATCCCCCATCCCAGCCTACAGGTAATTTTCGTAATGCAGGGAGCAAAGGGAACACAAGCGAATAACCCATATAATAGGGAGCTGTTTCCAAAGACATATATTGGAGGTTTTCCAGTAATGAAAAAGGACGCTCTTTCCGCAAAACATTATGAAATCTGGCGAAAACCAAAGAGTATAAGCCAGGCGTTGCTCTCTTATTGCATTCTTTTCCTATAAGGCACCATTCCCCTTCGGTTTTCAGGGAATCGGATTTGGGTCACAAACGTAGGAGCCCTTGGAGCCTGCCCTACAAAATATAACGTGTACATCACAAGCTTTTTTCGATGCGTATCTATCAATTGTGTTCTTCATTAGTTCCAGTCCCTACAGTGTCAATTTTGTTTAAAACAAGTTCAAATTTTATTTTCACAGTGATACCTAGAATTCATCCTCAGAGTTGAGTAACCTTGAAGAACAGATGATTACCGGTAGATTCGGGTGACTTGGGATAGTCCTGTAACTTGGGACAATTACCCCCCTTGCAGATTTCTTTGTTTCTTACCATTTATGAAGGAGGGGACAAACTTATGAGATTGTGTAGCGTCTTTTCGGTTAATTTAACAATTAATTCCTGTTGAGTTTGCCTTGACCAGAGCATTTGAATTGACAGGAAAATTAACGAATTCAGGAGAGTAAAAGCACGTTTTTTTTATGGCCCTTATATTTTCTGGTGTCCTGTACATGTGTTTCACTTTGTGCATGTGTAATTTTTTTTCTGGGTTCGTGGGATATTGGGATATTAGGAATGTCATGAAACAAGGTTGCTTACAAATCAAACGGCAACACGTATCCCATTCATTTATATTTTTGTTTCATAGTGTGACTTGGGACAATGCCAAATAGATACAAGAGGCGCATTGGCAGCAGGAAATATGCCGATTTTTCGTTATTTCCACTAATTAATCACCAAAGAATGGAAGAAATCAAAGTTCCCTTGTTTTTGTTCAGTTTTTTTACATTTGGGTTGCAATATATTTACTTTAGCTGTAAAAGGGGCTTATCATTCAATTTCCTTACCAATTTTCAACTATATAATCACAAATTCTAATTTTTCAAAACTATACACCGTCGTAAGTTACCTATTTCATTTGAGAGTTGAGGAATCAATAGAATTTAACTTGTGTCCCAAGCCTCCCAAATCGATGGGTGACTTGGGACAAGTATATTCTATTTTTTTAAATTTATATCCGACTTCTGAAGCATGGTACATATCCTAATCAATAGTCTGAGTCATTGAGCATATTCGAATATCTTTTTCAGATAAAAATAGGTCACCGTTTTGAAAATTTGACAAGTTGTTTTCAAAAATCGTCCCAAGTCACCCGAATCTACGGTAACTCTATGTTTTCCCTTCGTAATACAATTCATAATTGTTTAAGATGTTTAATTCAAACAAAAAACGATGCATACTAGGATTACCTTCTGTGAAAAGACATAAAAGAACCCCTGAAAATATGGAAAAATGCGTGAAATTATGAGGCTTGTTCGTAGAGTGGTTATTGCAACGGTTGTGAACTGTACAGAGCAAGCGCAAATGGATTTTCCCTACCCTAAAATGGAATTGCGCTTGCTCTGTACAGTTCACAATCGTTGCAAACCACTCTACGAGCAAACCTATGGTTATCGAGGAAACGATCAGTTATTCTCTAAACGTCTACTATGAACAAACTGAGGAACAAACTTAGAGGACTACAGAGTTTGCAAAACCTTTAGGTGCTCTTTTTGATGCCCCATTTGAAATAACACACAGTCAGTTGAAGGAACGTCAATTATAATTTAATTTTCCATTATATGGTGTATATTCTATTTTTAATGGGGACCTGAAATTTAAATGGACAGGATTTGAAAGTTATAAGGAAATTTCAAAATATACAGGGTGACCATTTGAAAACGAAACAGACGAGATTACAGACGAAATAAATTTTTTCGATAGAAATGCTCGGACAGGTCGATTTCTGTTTCGAGGGGGACAACTTAAGATGTGGGTTACGGACGCATAGCGCTTCAACCCTTGCTACTACAACCCTCACCCCCAATTTTTGAATAGGGAAGATGGGGTGAGTGATACCTCATTTGAAAGGTATTTTTATACTGATTTCAGCACAGTAATTGTTTTTTCATTTTATGCATTAGTTCTCGAAATATTCTTAACTAAGTATTTGAAAATGAAGTGGTGTTTTCATGGCACTTGTAGTGTTTTTTTGTGAAAAATCGACATTTTGAGCTTCAAAACAACCATGACTGTGGCTTCCTTCCTCCAATCCACTGACATAGAAATCTTTAATCAAGATGTCGAACAAACAAAGCGTATTGCGAAGGAGCTCAATCTTGCTGAAACTCAATCTAAATTATCTTCGATATAATTTGCAGTATTTCCAATAACATGCGGTAACACTTGATCGATAGAAATCTCCAAAAAGTCCAAATACGTACATATCTCTAATCAGATTACCAGGTAAGAAAATCAAATCATTAATGATGCCACAGAAATATTCCAGTCCCAATTCGTGAAACGATTTCCGACTTAATTATGAAGTGTTTTCTTAGTAGGCTTCAATAATGTTTTCATTTTGTTGATTATTGAATTCATATCTTTTTCAAAAAAATGGGAATCGATAATTTTTTATTTATTATATTATTATTATTATTATTATTATTTATTATCTATGTCAGTGGATTGGAGGAAGGAAGCCACAGTCATAGTTGTTTTGAAGCTCAAAATGTCGATTTTTCACAAAAAAACACTACAAGTGCCATGAAAACACCACTTCATTTTCAAATACTTAGTTGAGAATATTTCAAGAACTAATGCATAAAATGAAAAAACAATTACTGTGCTGAAATCAGTATAAAAATACCTTTCAAATGAGGTATCACTCACCCCATCTTCCCTATTCAAAAATTGGGGGTGAGGGTTGTAGTAGCAAGGGTTGAAGCGCTATGCGTCCGTAACCTACATCTTAAGTTGTCCCCCTCGAAACAGAAATCGACCTGTCCGAGCATTTCTATCGAAAAAATTTATTTCGTCTGTAATCTCGTCTGTTTCGTTTTCAAATGGCCACCCTGTAGGTATATCTTAATCGAGCAATATGTCCTAATGTTATCTGAGAATATTTCGAGAAAATGAAAGAAAAAGCAAAAATATCACTATACTAGACCGTGATGTAATCCCTTTTCCTTTCACGCTTCTTCATGATTCTTTATGTGGAAACTTATGCTCCAGGAAAACCCTCGACGTCACAACCCCCGAATTCGAAATTTCCCTAAATCGCGACCGATTCAGCTCGCCGCGGGAATCGCAGAGACAAACTGCGTCGCATGAATCGAGTCTTGAGAGGTCCTCGACTCCAACCTGAAAAGAAGACAAGGAGACTTATTATTTCCGAATCGGGCAATTTGAGATTTTTTTGTGCTCCAATTTAACAATTCTTAAGAGTCAAGAGGCATTCCTGTTTTAATGAATAGCAGTTGAATTAATTAAATTCGAGATTTTCATTAACGTTTCATTTTGAGCGGGGGCCTCAAAAAGAAAACGCCTTTGCAATTCAAATTTTGCTTTCGGGACAGGTAATCAAATCTGTTTGTTGGAGGTATCGGAATTGTATAACTAGATCATCAGGATTCCTTCTTGTTATTCGAAGGAATTTTAAATGGGATATTCCGAGGGATATTCAATTAGCTTTTTGATGTTGCTCTTCATCGATCCTGTTGATGTTCAAATTGAAAGTGAATTTGGGTTTCGACTTGTGTAAAAATTTCGCTTTAATGTAATCACTCTAGTAAAAACACCCCGCTAAGGTGAAACTTATGGTGGGTATATACCACACAATATCAACATGACAGATCGTCCTTAATATTTCAGTACTTAATACAATAAATTTCAGTATGTCTCACATTTAAATGAACCATTCTTAATCTTTCAATTTATGTCTGTCGATTAATTTGCAACAAATCCTTATTTTCATCAATCTGAAGTAAATAAATTTACTCATGTAGAGGGTGGACAAAATTCTTTGTCTACTGAAGGAATCTCGAGTACTATAGCAGCTAGAAGAAAATAGATGACACATTCTCGAGCTCTGTTTTTTTTGATATTCCAAATCTGAAAACAGATCCAGCCAGTCATAGAATTTGAGTTATGAACGAAAATTGATAAATTGTCATTTTCAATGAAGCTGAATAAATCGCTTATTTGAACACGTATTCGAAATCCGTTGCTATACTCTAGAGGCTTTTTTCCACGAGGAATCCGAATATGATATTAATACATTTTTTGATCCAGTCATTTTCGAGATACGACAGGGATTTCTGATTTTTCAAATGTAAACTATAGTTGAAAGTTCTTCCATCTTGCTGCAATTTTTTTGCTGATTTCAAAAATGTGTCATATGTCGCTATGCACAAGAATACAACGTAAGAAAAAAAAATTCAATACTTCTTCCTGATTTTCGATTCACTGTTGAATGTTCAGTAGTCTGGCGTAACCATAGCGACCGTTGAAAATGCATTATGGTTCGTGAACTCCACATTATCCTATGTGAACTCAACCTTCTGCGATAGGAATCACCGACTATCGAATAATTATTTCTTTTATTTATCGATATCAAGATCGATATCCTTTAAAAGAGAGTAAATGACTTTCGTCTGATTGTTCAAGAAGAAAACTTATTCAATTATCGTTTTTAAAGAGTCAGTAATATAAATAAAATCCGATTGCTATCAATGATTATAATTTTTACAAAAGTAAAATTATACAAATAGGTACTTCCGTCAACGGTAGTGTTCGAATTGTGAACCATCGTAAGATAAACATGCCAAACATCGCGAGAACAAACGATGGCAAATTAATCATTGAACTATTTATTCAGCAATCCGTGATTCCAAACATAGAGGCTCAGGTTCACAAAATATAATGCATATTCAACGGTTGCTATGGTACAATTCTGTCTGAGTCAACAGAGAATCGAAAAGCAGGAAAAAGTATAAAAAAAATTGCTCGTTTAAAATTCATGTAAATAGCAACATATCATACATTTTAGGAATCAGCAAAAAAATTGCAGCAAGATGGAAGAACTATAGTTTACATTTGAGAAATCAGAAATCCCAGTCGTATCTCGAAAATGACTATAGAATGTAACAACGGATTTCGAATACGACTTCAAATAAGCGAGTTATTCAGCTTCATTGAAAATGACAATTTCTCAATTTCCGTTCATAACTTAAAATCTATGACCGTTAGGCTGGATCTGTTTTCAGATTTGGAATATTAGGGAAAAAGGAGCTCGAGAATGTGTCATCTGTTTTCTTCTAGCTGCTATAGTTCTCGAGATCCCTTCAGTAGACAACAAATTTGGCCCACCCTGTACTCTTCAGCTGTAACATGAATTATTACTCATTTTCTCAAATAATCTCCACAACAATTGGTACGTACGAATTCCAAATACGTCGAACTTTCAAGAACTGCAAAGATGTTCCATTTGAATTAAAAAGTAAATGTAAAAGGGTATTACAGTTGAAACTGGAAGTAGAATGGTAACAAAAAAATAGCATGAGATGCATTATGAGTTATTGTATATTACTGCAAAGTTCCATAAGTATACTCCTTTCAGTGTTTAAAAGATATTTTCTTTTTCCTTCATTTTGTTCATATTTCAAAGGCATTGGAATCATTAAATCTTCAGAATTTTGGAATATGATTCTTTGTTCTAGACACTACGAAGTCCTCAATTCTGGATTCAATTCAAATATATCCAGAAATCTGGGTAAAATCAAATCAATTCCATTACAGAACGTGCTCTAAATTATTTGAGCTCAAATTATTGATTATACTCTCTACATATAGAAGCTCATTCATATCCCCATTCATATTAAAATAACACACATTATATCAGTCCGTTATAAAATAGATTGGACTAAAATAAACAAGATATAATGGCGAAAATCTAGATGAATGGCAAGGGCCATTAATGATTAAAACTGTGGATTATACTGATGTCATATCCATATCTACATGAGAATTCATGCAAATCGCTGCCTAAAACTGTAAAATCGATGCATAAATTCAACACCCGTAACATCACTATCATTATTATCAATATTCTATTCATATACGCTACAGATTATTGCTTTACTCGGTATGGACGACTCCTCTCTGTCAATATATAAATTTTCGTCTGAATGAACGAAATCCATCATTAATAAAGGATTACCGTGGGCTGGCCACTTTGGACACCAATTAATTATCGGCGACTGGAAGCAGGAAAAAAAAGCGGGAGCGGCTTAGTCGGATGCAAACTGAAATTATTAGTAATCCTCAAATATGAAAATATGAACTAAAAGCTTTTATGCATGACAGGGCAAGATTTGATTTGCACGCCATTTTAGCTATCACTATTTTGACTATTTTGAAATTTGCAAATCATTTTTAAATCCCGAAATACAGTATTGTCTGCCATCCGAAACAAAAATATTTTTGACCCTAACCTATCACCTTCTTTTACATTTTCACTATATATTCTCAACTTATCAATCGACTCGATATTTTTTTGTTCTATCGAATATAGATAATAGGACTCGTTGGATCATTGACACAAAACCAATACTGATTGGTAGAATCATCTTAGGCTATTTGTTGGAAGCATATCAACGTATTAAAACAAAAATTCCACAAAGACTCTCACAGCGAAGCTTTGAGCCAATTTACTAAATATAATATTGAAGTAATCGTAAGAAACACAAATAAGGAAGTGGGACTGGAATCTCTTGAAGATCAATGTTTGGCGATAACGGAAGATTATCAAATATTGATCGTGCTCTGATAATCTTGAATTCTAACATAAAATGTCGGGTTAGATACATTCGGAAATACCTGAATAAATATTTACCTACATATACTTATCCCGGATTCTCCGAATTGTGTTAATGTCTTTTTTGAAATCTATTTGAATTTCACTACATACGACATGCGTATGATCATGAATATTTTATCGTCCAAGCAGACGAACAACATAAGCTGAAGAAAAACTGTCCTTAAAACCTTCGTTTACTCAAAAAAAAATTAATCACTTGAGGAAGAACCCAGTGGATTATTCCACATTATGAGAAGGTATTATTCATTCTCAGAAAAATTATAAATTTTTGATTGGTCTAACTATTTTCAGTTTAGGGCTTGTTTTTAACTTATGAAATTTATTATCATATGTACAAATCCAAAACTGTCAGTTTTCAAGAGTGATAATTCTTTTCATTTTCTTTTTTCAGGTAATAACATCTCACTATACCCATTATCAGTATACTCTTATAAGGTAAGTCTTTCAAATATGCTTATAAGTTTCAAGAAGATAGATCTTTCGATTCTTATTTACTTCAAGTTTTTCATCAACAAATATTGAACAAAATTGTTTACTTTGGCTGAATGCAACTCTCTTTAAGAGATCCACAGATGTGAAGTGTCATATATTTAGCTAGTTATTCTGAAGGAAATTCTGTTTTTCCAGGGGTGACCTGTATAAAGTAATGAATAGGAGGAATACATTGAAGGTATTTTTTTCGTGAAAGTCTCAGTGAATTTTGTCTTCCAAATTTCCTTCTTTCTCTCTATAATTTCAAATAAGCCCGTTTTCATTCTTGACATACATCAGGGATAAGGTATCTCGAACAGCATGGTCCCTCATTTTGTTATTCATTTGGAAAACTGCGTGTAACTGTAGTTGCTGTAGACGAGATAATCATCTTAATGTGGTATCCGTTTTCCCAAATCTCGTTCAAATATCTGAAACCGTTTCGAGAATATGGAGAAATTCCTTATTTATCTAAAATACATTCAACACCTTTTATATTTAAAACGAAACATTTCCGCACAAAGGCCTATAGGATATTTCTGACTCCGAATAACTCAGAGAACAATATCCTGAATTTGTTCGCAATGTATTTTCATCAATCTGTATTTTTATACGAAGTGCATCAGATGGCATTCCATCGTTTTCATTTAATGGATAATTTAATGACGTGACAGTATCTATTTCGGTCCTGCTATTTAAAAATGGCCATGAAAATGGGAATACCAAATTTATGGCGATGGTTTCAGTGTGGCATTCAAATCCAAACTCTGATTTATGACTGTATATAAACACGTTTAGAGTCGAAATTAATTTCAGAAAATGCATTCTCATCCCGCCCTCCACTGAAAAGCATTAATTGTTAATTATAATATACATGTCCGAGTTATGCGCCATAAAAACAACGTTACTACCGTACATTTCCGTATTATACATTCGAGTGAAATGCGAAAATGGTGTTTTAGTACTTTTTAGCGGAAAATTAAATAGCCCGTTTTCGTATCGCTTCAGTTATCACATTTCTGATTATTTACACATATAATGAAAAAATGTATAATGGAAATTCCCAGATTTTTTATTCGTTCTTCTAATCTCAGAAAAAATCATATTTTATTCCGTAAAATAAAAAAAAAGAATTATTTTCGTAGAACACCTATTTATTATTTCAGAAAAAATAAATAGAATTCATGGAATGGAGGAAGGGAAAGATTTTTCATGTAAAAAGAATAGAAATAGTTTGGTTTTTTGCCCTTCATGAAGATAACCTGAAATCCAGTCCTCCAAACATAGAAAATTTTTTCCCAATTCATATTTTTGTGTCATTCTAGAAAATATGTAAGGATTGAATGAATTCGTGGAGCACGAAAATCTGGATAGCCAGGGAAACTGATAACCTAGAACAGTTTCTCCCCAGACAGTTCAGAACTTGAGGAGGAAATTGTCAAGGTTTTGCGGCTAAACCATTCTGCCGCATTTACCGCATTAATTCACCTGGGTACAAGCTTATGAGCGGGACAATTAGCAGAGTTAACCGGTGAATATAGGGTTGTTCTTGATCGAGACAATAGCTCCCATAACGCTGAGCAACAACCAAAACAGGAATCCTTTTGTAGATAGTCATGAAAAGTTAATATTATCATCGAAAAAACCCAAAATAGGAAATGAAATGTGTTTTTTGAACATTTCTCTCGAAAAATATTATGATATTGAAAATCGATTGATGAGCAAGTCCCATTAATGGGACTGGGTGGGCCATTGAAACTGCTCTGTAGGTCCGCATCGAAAAATTTGAAATTCCAAAAAATCTAGTTTCTTCCGAACCACCTGTAGAGTAATCCGAAAAAGTCTTGAAAAATCCACGATAAATTTATATTGATCGGTTTTCAAGGTATGATCTTCTGTTAAAACCATCATATCCATTAAATTTGTCAGAAAAAGTGGCCTACAGGTAAATTTTGACAATTGTGGTAGTAGAGTAGTGTAGAGTATCTTATTTGAAGTAACTAAGTTTGGATCAACTTCCAGGATAACCGAAAGTACCTCTCAGCCCAAAATTTTAACTGTCATTTATCACGATCCATGAATTTTCAAGGAAAACTCTCATTGAAATTCCTCGATACGCATAATGGACACTTTCTGTGGAACACCCTGTAACTCTTTGGTTATCTACTTCTTAGTGCAATGCTCAAACTCAATCAGTTCTTCTGTAATGAAAAATTGAACCTGGCAACAACCTGCGAGGTGAGAAGTATATTAACCTCCCTTAATGTGGGATGAAAACCCATGAAAAGATCCCCCGACTTGTTTACACACATGAGTAGTAAGCTGGTCATTTTCCTGAAAAATCTTTCATTTCGAGCTATTCGCTCCAAGTAATCTGGACCATTCAGAACTCCAGATGCAGCCTCAACTTCTCCAGTCGTCAGTTTTAATTCGGGTTATTAACTCTTATCATTTAATGAGCTATTTGATCAGTTTGCGCTTCTGACTTTTTCGCATTTTCAGCTTTGGTCGGAGGTATGGAAGAACAGCACAGGGAGGTATCAGCAGTGGTTTGAGCTACTGCTCACATAATCTGAAGAAGTTCTATTTATCGACCTTTTACATTTTGTTTCTTTTTTTTTTGACATTTAATATGAGAGTTCAATACAAATATGATCAATAATATATTTTTCCACTTTCTAAAGATATCAAATAATTAATATTCGAAATTGAATATTGAATATTAATCGATTTGATATTTATATTGTTTGTTTATTTTTTATTCATTTTATTGGTCTTTTATAATATTTTTTTCACTTTTCAGTTACAATAATTAATATTATTCGAAATTGAAACTATGTATGATTCGATTTTCTATTTATTATTTGATTGTTTATTTTACATTTTTTAGAAAAAGATTTATCATCCACCAATGAAACAAGTGCTATTCTCATCCAAAAATAAGTTCATTCTTTTCGTTATTGATAATGTTACTATTAATATTCACATCACAATAAATTTCATATATCTACTGATTCATTTGTTTGCATCAAAATATTATCCTTGAAATAAGGCAAAAGATATTTCAGAAATGAATTATGAAAAATATCTCCAATTGCTTTCTTTCAATCTTGATAAATAACTGATTCGGTTCTGGAAACAGACAAAAACCAACGGAAACCCTCGCTAGTTTTAGTATCTCATTTCAGATATCCTCTTTTCTCATCCGTTACTTGATTTGCCATTCGCATTTCGGCTTCTCAGAAAACTTAATAACTTTCCTTATTATTCTCCCGTGAAAATATTTCAGTTTGAGTAACCTCATTCTTATCAGATAACAATTTATCTTCCGAGAAACTTCTCATGGTAACATTCATCATGAGAATAAAATTTCCGACCAACAATTTGAGCAACCATTTGCTATTAGACATCATTAGGAAATCGAACGTACAATTTACTAACAGAATTTTTGTACGAAAGTTAATGCCTGAAAATAAATTGTACAAGAACTCATAGTTCTTGTATTGTAAATTATTTTCGGAAAACAAGTTTAATATTGCTCCCTATAAAGTTATCCGAACTATATCAACAGTTGAACGAGAATAAACATACGTGAAGCAATTTTGAACATCCATCGTTACATTTCTACTAGTAAACTTACAAAATTAACAATTTTATAAATAGACAGAACCTTCAGTAATCTCAATAAGAATGGAAAGAATTTGTTTTTTATTTGGAAAAAATGTAACGCCCTCTATTTTGAAAAGGAAGCAACTCGGAGGTTTACAGGGTCTCTATAAACAAATGCTAAGGACTGAAGGAGATGAGAATTTGGGGGCAGGTCGATTTCGAAAAAAATTTATAGCATTTGTTTACAGACACCCGATTTCACCCATTTCATCCGATTTTTTTATTCTTGTTCTTAATGGATATTTGTATGCTATATCAGCTCTTCTAACACCTCCAGATTCGGAGAAAAAATAGTGAAGCTCAAAATTATTATACAATATTCATATTTTTGATCATTGCCTTCCAAAATTCTTATGTCATTGCAACACTGATTATAATATGTCTAACAGATTGTTGGTTCCTAGTGTTATATATCTTTCCTCTGAAACCCATTCATCATGAAAGTTTTCATGAAAAAGCAATGCAAATTAACAGGAAAAGCTAAAGTGCTGCAGACTGATATTTCTGCCAACTGATCCACAAACAGCTTGCCTCAATTCATTCCACTTTCCCGAACTCGTTTCATTCAGAAGTTATGATAGGAGTCGTTCAATATTTCCCACAATATACTTCTCCCCGGCAGGTATCCTAACCTCAAAAGAACAATCTTCCATCAAATCCGCCCCCAGTACGTATGAGCATACGAGAAATTGCTCTCCACAGTTTTAAGGGCCCACTAACTTTTTACGCCCTTTTTCGAGCTCTTTCTCCCATTCGACCACGATACCGGCAACTTTCTTCTTGTTTGCCTATTTTGGCGAGCCATATTCCGAGATGATTAATTATTTATCGCGTCAAGAACGAGCGGAAACATCAGCAACTCGAATAAATTTGATTGATGAGGGCCAAAGAGCAGTAGTTCATTTTCGTATGCGGAAAAATGAGGCTTGACTGTGTTTGAAATGTAAATAATGGCCTTTTCGAATTGAAATGCGTCGCTTTATAAATGAACGTGCCGGTACTGGTTTTTTCGCTGTGTTAAATACGTTATGATATTATAATTGACTGGTTAAATATATCTGGAGGAGACACCAAGAAGCTGACATTATAGATGGCTCGTGTAGATTTTTCGGCGGAACTTGATAACCTGTCAAATTCCTCTTTTTATTTTACTCTAAGATATAAACCCACAATGTCAAGCAGTAATGGATGAGATATAAATAGTGTGGTCTGATGATAGATGCCCGGATATAATAGTTCAATCCTATTAATAACTCGAGTTTCTTTCTCTCAAAGTCCTCTGCATTTTTTCAACCAAATCAGATTTTTCATTCTGAAACTTGGAGCTGCAATAATGATTATCAAAATACGTATTGAACTTCGAGAAAACTGCTTTTGAAGATTGCCCAATAAATACTTACACTCATTATTATTTCGCAGGATGAAAAAATAGGCCTGTGTTCAAATTCTCTTATTCATGGCATCCTCAGGCACTAAGCACCAAGAATATTTCGAAGTTCGTTATCTAAACTGTCTAAAAGGTTAAGAGATATTAATACCTTGATTATTTATCGCAAGCTCTCGTCAAAAATTTTTGTTTCTAATACTGCAGCTATGTGATAGTTGTCAGTTAGGCGTTCAGTTCAGCATCGAATACATGTACCACATGGATGAAACTGCAATCTATTGTTCATACTATTCGGGCTGAATTCATGTCGTTGTTTGAATCCGGCTTTATCCAATCAAATTTATACAGAGATTCTAAAAAACACTGCGTCTTAAAACTATACCATAATATGAAGCACTAAGTGGATGTTACACAATTTTTTTAAGATTTCATAACTTTATAACCCCTTATGATTTTCAATCATTCAAAAATTGTTTTGGTGGGATAGATTTTCGAAAAATAAAACTCTCTTATGGTTTCCCATTCAATTCTGAAGAAAAAAAGTCTCTTGCAAAATTTTGATGCAGTCGATACTTTTCTCGGAATAAATAAAAACTTACAAGCAGTGTACGAAGGTCTATGAGGCAGAGAGTTGATGCATGTATTTTAGCGGGAGGTAGTCATTCAATGGAACACTTATACGATGAAATGGAATAAAAAGTGATCAGAACTGCTTGTAAGTTTTTATTTAAAAAAATTAAAAACTGTCAACTCGTCATCGCCTTCCAAAGGCTGTATCTTGGAAGGGAGGTCGATATCGAGAAAAAATTATAGGAACCACCATTGCTTATTTTCATCGAGGAATCATCTCCCAAAGTTCTTCGCATTTATTTACAGACACCCTGTATATTATAATGTAATTATCGAAAAACTGCGCAGGTTTCTCGATAGGGCGAATAATTTTTCATTAGATTACCACAAATGGCTGCAATTCGAGAGCAAGAACAAACTCAATTTTCCAGTTGACTCATATTTTGAAGCATTGCCCCGTTAGTGCCCATTAAGTTATCAAAGCGCTTCAAATGGGCCGAAGACCATTTTCTCGTTTCGACATCTGTTAGAAGTTAAACCATTAAAGAAATCTACTCCAACTTAATGGAACATCTAATACCTTCCCCATACCAACGTATAAAATTCAACTTCGGTCTCATAAATACATTAGGGTGACATAAATTGATGCTGGGGCCTTACCGTGGCTCCATTTAACTCGAAAAATAGAAAACTGCAGTTGTAGTAAATAAATTACGGTTCGTGTAAAACGTTGGCGCCTCTGAAAAAAAAGAAATTATTGGAAATGACGTCATATTCTTGGAAAGAAGAATGAGGAAAGGAAAACTGGTTCTAAAATTTTCATGCATCTCCTTATGTCATATAATTTTAACATACCTAATCGGGGGAATAAATCTATAAAAATTTTTGTGCATATTATCATCATAGTTCACACCAGAAATTTTTATTTCATTTACTTACAAAACCATTTATAATTAAATTTAGTGGAAGTCTGGGAGACTTGCTCAGGTAAGAGACTTGAACCACCTCAACTATTTCAATTCAAATTTCGGTATCGCAAATAGCTTGCGACATACTCGTAACAAGGCACATCTAGTAGCGGCTCCATTTTGGCCGCCATCAGAACAGTTCGGTTGAACGTGATTTTGTTGTTAGG
Organism: Coccinella septempunctata; assembly: GCF_907165205.1. Taxonomy (NCBI): domain Eukaryota; kingdom Metazoa; phylum Arthropoda; class Insecta; order Coleoptera; family Coccinellidae; genus Coccinella; species Coccinella septempunctata. The sequence goes on from NC_058194.1 coordinate 23,324,582, forward strand.
AAGTAATAAATTGAATAATTTTTGTTTTTTACATTGTCTGAAGAATTTAATAGGTGCTTGTTGTTTTTTAGTTTTATTGCGTTCATTGATTAATATTGCTTTACAAAAGATGAGCCTTTTTAATAATAGTTGTAAAAGTTTCAAGAAAACATCTGTTGAATAGACTAGAAGGTAGTGCGGGAGACTTGACCCATGCTATGGTCGGGAAACATAATCAGTGGTCCAAGTTTCAAGCACTGAGCTTAGATAATAGTTTGCTTCAAAACAAGGAAATTAAATAATAGAAATAAATATTAAAAGATATACAAAGGTTCAAAATATTAAAAAACATCTCGGAAATATGGGAGAGTAACACTGAAATAGAAAATATTTTTTCATAGGCTGACACATCTGATGATGAAAACCTTGACATGGACAATCGTTGGACATTGGAAATTGTTTTCTTTCAATGTTTTTCCTGATAAACAAACTTATGGTCAAGTCCCTCTCGCCCCCTGTTCAACTCTCCCAAGGGTTAGAGAGACATGAGGTAATTTTCGGTTCCTAAAAAAAGAATTGCTATACACAAAATGTTTATCCCACCATCACTCCACTATTGTCTATCGTTACCTATTTGGGCATGATATCTTCACGAAAAAATGAGTTGCTACCATTTACAGATACAACTTAATTGGCTTCAGAGTCAAAAGGGGTTCAACTCTCCCTGACTCCCCATATGCATTGAAATAGCACTGTATGTATTTTCAACTTCCTGTGTATTATACAGGGTCTTTCACGAGGAACCTCACCCATATTTATACGGGAAACTACTGAACGTATTTTCATGAAATTCAGCACTTATAAATATTTCACGATGCTGATGAAATCTAAAATATTTTCAAGGCATGAGCACCTCCGGTTTTTCCGGAAATGACGTCAACTTCCGTTCAAATTAGAACACCATTTTTTTATTGCAGAAATAGATTCCTTGGAAAATTTCAAGTTATTTTGATCTAACATTTTTCAGTTTTCGTTGGAAAATTCTCTCTGAGCGGGAAAATTCGAAAAAAAAATCGAAAATAGAGCTCCGCTGAAACAAGAATAACTTCGAGGTTTTTGGATGGAAAATTTTCATTTTTGGGATTTTTCAAGATGTAAGATTGATGTATCCACTTTAAAAATCGAAATCGCGATTCATGCTACAGGGGGTGAAAAAATCGCTTTCAAAGTTAGGGATGACAAAATCGTGAAAAATCAATTTTTTCGAATTAGAACCCCATTTTTTATGGCAGATATTGAATCTACGTTCAAAAATAATGTGAGTGTATGCATCACACCCTTGCCCTAAAGTGGATATTTTCTGAGTTATTCACAAAAAACTGTTTTTCGTCTTGAATTTTCAGCTATTTCTTTTCCCTTCACGCCATAAAGATGAAATTTATATTTTTATTAAAAATGTAGAATTCCATAATATACATATATTCCTCAGCTATTGAGGGTAAATATAATTTTAAATATTCTCCCCGGATCCGGAACTTATTCATGAATATTCATTTCGACATTTTCTGCATTTTTCAATCTGAACTTCACCATCTGACGACATTTGTACGTACTTAATCGAATGCAGAGTAAACATGTCACAAAAATATGTCAGCGAAGGAACTATTTTCTGGAGAAGGTGAGAATATTGTGATCATAGAGAGTCGTATTGTGTCGTTAACATTGTCGAAGTTAAGTGCCAAATCCAAGTTGAATAAACTAGAACTCCTTGAGGAAATTGAAATTTTAATCGGAAAGTATTTTTACCATAACTCTAGTTATCCCGAAAGTTCAAAAGTTACATCACAAGGTTTTCATATTTGAAGTTAACCGAATGTCCTGAAGACTTGATTGTGAATGACAGAAGTGATTCAGATTCTTCCTTATTTGAGTTGAATACATTTTTCCTAATCGCCCCTGCATAAGATCCAACTTGATGCGGCATTGTCTATTTCCGGGAAGCAATCTCGATTTCCCACACCGAACATTCCGATCCAGATTTGCCCTGAGAGCAGAAGAAAAAGTAAATAAGCCTCGAGACCACAGTAAGAAATACGCCTTCCTATCGAACAGTCGAACGGTCTGAATCTTTGATGAAGGAACTGTCTTTCCGCATCAAGCAGTTTGTTCTGCTACATCTGAAAAGTTGTACGAACAACGAAAACCTTTTATATTGATGAAAAATGCATCGATCTGTATGGAATGCTGTATTGTGTCAGAAGCAGTGGAAACGAACGCATAATAGAGAAAATTCACTTCGATTTTTCGTTGTCAGACAGTACATTCGGTTTCTCCTTGCATACTGTTATTGTATCTGGTTATTTTTGACCGCCAGACGTAGATCGATACAAATAATTTACCTCCATAATAAAAAATGTATAGAATTTCTTGGGGATATTATTGCATGTCGAATAATACAACATGTATGGGGAGTCCGGGAGAGTTGAACCCCTTTTCACTCTGAAGCCACTCAAGTTCTATCTGTAAATGGTAGCAACTCATTTTTTTGCGTGAAGATATCATGCCCCAATAGGTTACGATTGATAGTAAAGTGATGGTGAGATGAACATTTTGAGGTTAGCAATTCTTTTTTTAGGAACCGAAAATTGGCTCATGTCTCCCTAACTCATGGGATAGTTGAACAGGGGACGAGAGAGACTTGACCATAAGTTTGTTTATCAAGAAAAACATCGAAAGAAAACAATTTCCTATGACCAACGATTGTCCATGTCAAGGTTTTCATCATCAGATTTATCAGCGTATGAAATACATATTTTCTATTTCAAAGTCACTCTCACACTTATTTTCGAGATGTTTTTTACTTTTTGGAAGCTTTGTATATTTTTTTATATTAATTTATATTATTCAATTTCCTTTTTTTGAAGCAAACTATTATCTAAGCTCGGTGTGGAAAACATGGGCCACTGATTATGTCTCCCGACCATAGCATGGGTCAAATGTCCCGCACTCCCTTTTAGTCTATTCAACAGATGTTTTCTTGAAACTTGTACAACTATTATTGAAAAGGCTCATAGTTGGTGAAACAATGTTAATCAATAAAAGCAATGAAAGTAAACAACACCACGCACCTATTGAACTTTTCAGACAGTGTGACAATTCCACTTACACTGGTATTGGGATTTAAGATGAAACCATGAGACAATGAAAGCAATCATAAACCTTTCTATGTAACTTCCCATCGAACAGAATTGAATTGGACATTTTTATTAAGTACATATTAGGTCCTTTCGTTTGCATAAAAAGTGTAGCAATTTTCTACACTCGATTTTAGTATTCGTTTGTTCATTAAATTTACACCAGTGTAGAGGAGGTGTAGTTTATCTACATTCTGATTGAGCCTTACCTTCTGAAGAAATGTAGGAAACAGCTTACTTTCGCATTCGCCAATTTGTTTCTGGACCTTGTCAATTGGTGAAATAAATAATGATTCAAGTTAAACGTTTGTGAATTCTTTTTGTTTCTGAATTCATCTCCAGAAAAATGACTTGTGCAATGAAATATGTGTTGCTTAGTGAATTTGGTTAAAAGGAATGGCGCAGCTGATCTAACATGAAGCTCTTTTATACAAGGTGAGTCTTCGACTCGAAAAAATATTTTAACAGTAAATTCTTGAGCTCAAAAGAAACACTTTTTTTTCCTATACCATTTTTTCCAATTGGGCCCTAATAAGCTATGCCACCTCTAGAAACACAAAATTACCTTCAGAATAACTAGCTAAATCTGTGACACTACACATCTGGGGTTCTTTTAAACAGAGTTGTATTCAGCCAAAGTACCCGATTTTCCGAATATCACAGATATTTTTTATTTTTGAACATCAAATTACTCGAAAACGGCGCATTATACGAGAAAATATGAGGAATACTTTATTTTACAAAACATTCAAATATTCATCAGATAGCGTCCAACTTAGTTTCAACAGTTAGGTTCTTTGAATTTTTGGTATTTTTATGGTACGTAATCGTAATGGTCATAACGAGAGAACTGTTTGCAAAAGATTCATCAAATAAATGAAAAACTATATTCCGAAATACATTCCATTCAATGAAACCGTTTGTGAGGAAAATATTTTTCCTTATGGTTTTTCAACAGCCTGTATCTTTTGAATGGAGCCGATTTGGAAAAAATGGTAAAGGAAAAAAGCGTTTCTTTTGATCTCAAGAGCCTTCTGTTGAAATATTTCTGATTCAAAGACTCTTCTTGTATATGACACCGGTCAAATAGACAAAAGTTATTGATTATGAAAACATTCTGGTGTAACTGATACCTACCTACACCATCCAATTCAAGTCTTGGGAATAACGTTGAATCCAAGTTTTAATGAGAGTTTTCCACCCATTATGTTCGCCCCTTCCACAAAAGGTGCTTCAGACGCGATTTCATTAGTGTATGTATGACATTGAAAAAAGTCTAAGGCATCACACAAAGCCACCCTTCATCATTCACCTATTCTCGACAAAGAAGCGCCTGTTGCAGTCGGGCAGGGATGATCGTGATCCGCCAAAATTTCCGAGGCAAACTTTTTGCACCCGTCACAAAAAGAATCAAAGTCAGTTTCTTGGTTCATTTCATTGGAGAACGAGAGCATTATTCCCATTCGGATTGGGAAAGACGTTAATTAGCTTTACCAGTCTGTATAATAAGACGAAAACGAAGGGAGAAAAGCCAGAAAGCACCGCGATTTCAACGCCAAGTCCAGACAAAAAACGTTCGTGAGGATAGAAGAGTTTTAGCGCTGGCAGCTTTCATTCGGCGAGCTGAGAGGAAAACATCTGAATCATTGATATAAAGGACGCGCGTCCATTTTAAAACGGATCAGGATGCAGTTGCCTGCATTTTGGTTTAAAATAATAACATTTTCGGTAAAATTCCTGTTGAATTTTCGGCATTCGCTATTTGCTGGTATCATCAACTCTATTTCCAACAGCTTCATCAATAATTCCATAAACTTATATTGTATTTCGCTACATAATATGTTATGTTCACTTTATACAATAAAATGAAATTTAGGCTGTAGATATTTCAGAGATCAACTTCTGAAAGTTTCCCTAGTTTGGAATACAGAATCGTCGTACTACATGACTCTATAAGGCAATAATTCCAATTCCTTCAACACTCAATGTGGAAGGAGGTTTCTTCTCGCTACAGCACACAGACGCTGTTATATCACTTGGAGCAGATCGTAACAGACGTAAAAAGTGAAGATTAGCTGTAGTTTATAAATCCTTCATAGATTGACCTGTACCGTCCAAATGGCATGCACGCAGGGGATGCATCCTCTGTACAGGAATCTCATCACACATAATGTGTTGAGTTTCAATTTTATAGGTAAAATGTTTCCAACGCTGGTTCACACCCTCATCAATTTTGCATGATTGTTTGAGATATCTTTCCTCTCATCACATGAGGATGAGAATGAAGTTATTGCTACTGCAATATTCATGAGTTCCAATCTCAAAGATACGAGGAGTAGAAAATAATTTCCTAATCTTATTCACCTTGCTCAAAGGATAATCCATCCACTTTCTGCCAGGAAAATGTAAGCTTTTGGATAATGAGTATTTGAAATTTTTCCTGGAATCGAAGGCACTGGATTATTATTTCAAAGGATCTCATTTGGTATTCCATGTCAACATAGGGGAGTCGCATCATATAATAAATATCATAATATTCAACTGGTGGGTGGAGAACGAGAAAATTGGAAAAGTATGGGATTGAGTCTGGCACATAATGGAAACTTTGATTCGATTTTCAGAAATATGAGAAATGATTATTATCTTTTCCACTTCAAGGTTAGGTGAACAAAAGGATACTTTTGTAATAAACGTTTTTTATTTTCAAGGCACAATTCCAATAATTACATATTAATTTCAATCTGATGGATCCATGAAAATCATCAGGTGTATTTTCTATTGAGTAAGAAACACTATAGAAATTTGTTGTATCTATAATAATCTGATCTTCAGCTGTGAGAAATGCATATACTTTTTCGTCTTTTTTTCGACTCTGCGAGAAGGATTAGTGGAAAATATTGATATGGGACATGGGACTGTCTACTGTCTTTGTTTTACTGCTATGAGATGTTGTAATTCATTTGAAGGTGAAAATGGAATTGTTATTTTGTTCTATTCTGAACAAAATAACAATTCCAAAATATAATCGATTCCGAAGTGCATGATCAGTATGCAAAATGGCGCATGCACTGGCAACAATGGGGTATTTTCCTAAATTTCAAAATATATGTCATAAAAATCCTTATAACTCAAATATCTCGAAATATATTTTTTTCGAATTTTAACATATTGCATCTTGTCTGTATTCGATTACGAAAATTCTGATTTCAGAAGTGTTCTTGTGAACATTCTACGTCATTTTCACAATCCGGCAACGCTCATTTGTGTCAGTAATGGTCATGAAAGTTTTCTGATCACCATAGACATAATAAATATCAAGTTTGATGATCACATTTGACAAGAAAAACACACAATGACACAAAATGTCATCGGTTTTAAGAAGGTAAAGACACAGATTACAGAAACAATTTTTTGTAATCTGTGGATATCTTCTTGATCGGTTCCAGTGTTGTCGAATTAACAAAAATTACTATACTTTAATAAAGGCATTCTACGTCACAAGCTTTCACATAGTCGAAGTTTCGAAGGGTGTATTTCTGAAATGTCTGAATTTTTAAGCGAATCTTTAACGTGTTGGATAACTAGTAGAAAAGGCTTTCCATAAATAATCTCAAATTCGGTTTTGGAGTTTTAGGAAACTTGCCCATTCCTTATGGAGAGTAAGAAGTATAATACACAAAAGGCAATGCCTTCTCCTGAAATAAAAAATTTAATTTAATTTTATACCGGGGACATAAATGTTTTGATTTACTTTTTTCTGTATTTCCCAAACGAGATGAACAGGTCTGAATATCCGGTTATTTCAGCTCAACAGTCCTTTCTGTTTCCAGTATCATCAATATCAAATTTCCGAAGAAACCTACTGCAACCTAAATAATCAGATTCGTGAAAAAACAGTTTTTTCACGAATCTGATCGATTACATTCTGTCTGTGATTCGAAGAATCAATCAGTGATACAGAAGCGTAGTTTAACGAGGAGTTGATAGCTTAGAAATAAATGAATTACGGTAAACTGTTGTGAATAAAGTTAAAATAAGTAAATTTAGTTAAAGAAAAACATGAAACACTGGTGAAAGCGCCAGCTAAGTGAATTCAGTGTATTCAGTGCTTTCAATGATAAATATTGTTAACCGCCGATCGAAAACAAATCCTTCACCATTTTCTTTCTCCGCCGAAATTTCGATATCCAAGAAAAGCAATGAGGATTTTGTTTGTCAGACCTCGTTCGATTTTCACGCTTGGCATTTCCACAGTCGCTCCAATTTATCACTTGACCATTACGTATCCGTGGAGCAACGTAAGAGTAGCTAAGAGCATCGTTCGATTACTGGTGATTAATGGTCCTCCGAGCCGGATAGCTGCGGGCAGGGGGTGTGAGAAGGAGCTGTAGATGAAAAATAATACTCAGATCACACTCGAGAACGGAAAATACGAACAAAAACATGGATAAAAACAAGGCGATCACTTCATGTTAGGCCGTTATGGGCGATCGGTTCTGAAGTTATGGACTTCCTGTTGAGGGCGATTAATCACCGCTTGTTGAAAGAGTAAACATCGCTCCTCTAGGAGTATCTGAAGATGAGAAGTTCTACTTTTTTGGATGTATCCTTCTTAGCTCTTGAGATCTGTCAAGGTTTGATAGATCTCAACAAGATGAGTCTTGTTACTGCTTACGCCTAAGACCCATCTCTTCATGAAAACCAGATAGATGAGGTCCGCAAATAAAATTTTGGACACCTATTTCTCAAATATTTCTTATTTGTCAAAATATTACATTTTCCAAAAGGCTCTTCAGAATGATGCCTTGACAATCATCAATGATGTAGAGTCGTTCAGGTTGTTCTTCAACAGCTAGCTGCAGATTTGGGTTGCCTTTATAAAATTGTCAAAGTGATATAAAAATTTCAGCTGCAAGATCCACTCTAATCGGAATATTTTTTGTTATAATCTTAATTAAAAGATGAGAAGATTGCAATATTTCCAAGACTATGAAAATAATGAATATTCGCTTACAAATTTGAAGCTGTTATTCTTCAGTTTTTTTGTGTTCGACTTAGCGATTTCAATTCTTAATTAACCAAAATATTTTTGCGAGGAATGAAATATCGTTGTGTGGATGGAATAGAAAAGAAAGGTTTGGTGATAAGGAAATTTTTCATTGATTTTTCATCAAGAGCTTCACACCACTTTACGAAATTCCAATTTCATGAGGAACATCATCGACCACATTAAGTTAAGGGCAATCTGAAATCTTTATTGTTATTGTAGTCGTTTTGTGATTAATCACTCAAGCCTTATCTCGGTGTTAAATGAATATCCGGAATTCCAATGCAAAGAATGCCCAGGTTAAGAGAAATAATTCATGCCACCACAGGATCCATCTCCACTTCTTTCTATGTATCTTCTAACAAGGTTTGTTGAAAAATACAATAAGCTAATCTCATTATAGGAAATCGAATTTTTGACAAAGTATAAATAAGCGTTTGTGGTTTGAAATGTTTCAGTTAAGTTTTTCTTACTTCTCAAACTCCCACTACCAAAATTGGTGGCTCAATGCACACATCAGATTCAATCTATAATCTATAGAGTTCTTAAAGTATCTCTCACGAATTATATATTAAACTTTCATTTTACGTCTTTCAACAAAAAAATATGCCTCAAGTACCAAAAAAAATTGATATATTGATTCGAAATTTTGCTGTGTTTCGTTTTTACAGGATGACAATTTGGAAACTTGATGTCCAATTATGTCACGACAAGGATGATTTCAGAGAAAATGTCGGAACACGTCGATTTCTATACGTAGGGGGACATATTTTGAGCAGAACTATTGTAAGCTGAAATCTCCTCAACCCTTGGTGTACGAGCTATCACCCCTAAATTCTCAATAGGGAATAGGTGGTGAGCTATACCTCAATTGAAAGATCACTTGACCTCTATATGAATTCTATGGTTTGCAAATTTTTATTGAGTCCTTGAAGTAGATACAGGGGCTGACAATTTGAAAACTTGCCAGGCCAATCATGTCTCGACAACGATGTTTTCAGAGAAAATGCCGGAACAGGTCAATTTTTATTCGGAGGGGGACATGTTTCTAGCAGAATTGTAAGCCAAAATCTCCTCAATCTTAGGTGTTGGGGTTGTCACACATTCTTGTCGGGACATAATTGACCTGGCAAGTATTCAAATTGTCAACCCCTGTAACTACTTCGAGGACTCAATAAAAATTTGCAAACCATAGTATTCATGTAGAGGGTCAAGTGATCTTTCAATTGAGATAAATCCCACCCCTTATTCCCAATTAAGTATTTAGGGGTCATAGCCCCTACACCTAGGGTTGAGAAGATTTTTGCTTACAATTCTGCTCAAAATATGTCCCCCTCCAAATAAAAATTGACCTATTCCGGCATTTTCTCTGAAAACATCCTTGTCGCGACATAATTGGCCTGGCAAGTTTTTAAATTGTCACCCTGTATTTCACCATATGGCAACATCGACTGCATGTAACAGAGGACGACAAATTTGCTACGTTGATAAGATGAAAGCGAAATCATTTTCCAGAGACCTTACCAAATAATTAACTTCTGGTGGGTCTCTACATAAGTCCCCTATTCCTCCCCTTGTCGTCTCAAGGGAGCACATAAAACCATAACAATAATCTCCCGGCACCGTTCAGTTATCATTTCTCGGAGCGTTTGCTGTTTCTCATATTTCATTATTTGTCTATCGCGAAATCAGCCAACCGAAATGGCGAAATATGCGCTTCATCGAGCGTATGAAACGCGATATTCTCCAGGGCTATTTTCGTAAAATGCAGTATACATAACAGTGGAAATAGACGACGGATTTGTTTAAGGAATTCACAGTCTGGACCTGGACGCTCCGTCCTGCCTCGCGGTTTCCATAGTTGCAGGACATCCCTTCGATGACGAAACACACATATCCGGTTCTTCGACAAAGCTGTTTTTATTGGAAACTAGAGATAGACAGACGTTGCCCTGTCATAAAACCGAGTTCAGATATGTACCTATCTTACCTGATATTCGTTTTGGATTTTTTTGTTCTTATTTGTTATTTTTATCGATTTTTCGAATATTCAAATGAGTTTGTGTCTGGAAGAGCAAGAGCACAATCAGTAGGAAATGCATTTTGGAACATTCCTTATTCAGACATCAATGATGGAAGTTAAAGACAGAAAGATAGAATCAGATACCTCGGAGAAATAAGGCTCTAGAAGAAAGAAATATCGTATAGAAAGGCAAAGCACAGCTCGTCTCTACCAAGAACAAAGTTCCTTGAACAAATTTCCATGTGATATCCTCCATCTCCTTTGGAAATTGTTAAATTATTACCTGTCCATTATTGATTTCTCATCTTGCCAACAATTTTGTGGGTATATAGAACCCAATAAAGCTTACTCTAAGTATAGGGGTTGGCGACAATTAGACAGCGACTGTTGGATGGAAGGATTGTGTCGAATAGTTGATGAAGATGTTCTTCCCCTACCTAGTCAGGACCACGCAGGAAGAAGCTTACTTATATCGATGCCGACTAATGAACAGAATGAGTGACATCGAGGGGAGAAGGCAGGGAAGATCACTGAGAGATAGTGTAATAAAAAATGCCAGAGCTTGCTGAATTAGGGAGGACTTAATTGTTGATTGAATTCGAGGTATGGGAAAATCCATTTGGACGTATTTCACTTTGTGGAAAACCTACCAAGAGAAGATGCGTTTTTTGATTTATTATTTTCCAGAGATCAGTCGTCAATGAGTTCTTCAACTGTTATTGGTCCCCCATTTAGTACCTACTCATTGATGAGTACTATTTCAAATCAAACAATCTCTTAATCTCTCATGAACTCACCCAATTTTTAACTGAAACATTACATTGTGCTTAAAACAAATGCAAAATGATGTGGAGGAAATAACTGGTGAATAATAAAAATAAAAAACAGATTATAATAATGAAAAATTATATTATCTATAACTATGTTGTTATAATACGAGCAAAATACTGCAAATAGACAGTTTTCAATGTACCTTGTTTAACAGAAATGCGGCATCTCATTTGTTATTATTCAGATTTTTCAATGGAGAATAAACTCATATCAAATAGAGTAAAAAAAAATTAGGGGTGGCTTTTCCTACGCCTTGCAATTACAGAGAAACGCAACCAATATTTTCTTATTATCTCCTGGCTCTCATGAATGTCTACTCAATTTTTTTTCTCTTCTGACAGTTTCTAAGAAAAATATTGAAAATTGCTTTTCAGGTACCATCTTTAAGCGGCTCAAATTTTTTCGCAACTATTTCTTTACACCTTGTGTATTTTCAATATACAACAAGATTGAGGTCTATTTTTCTTCCATATCTTTCTTCAGCGTAACGAGTTCCAAAGAAAACACTAATATGAACCAAATGCTTACTCAATCTCTCAACACGGACATACAGGGTGTTTTCAAAGGTGAGGCTTCTTTTTGACAGAAAATAGAACTCATCAAAACAAGTTGTATTAGCAAAAATCGTCTATATAAAATATCCAAGATGGTTAAAATACAATCCCTAGATGTTCGACGAAATTTCATTGAATTTCAAGTACAGTACTGTGGAAGGTGACTCCGGCATCGCAAAAACGAAACACAACATAAACATACGGCTGGACAATGAATGGTTCAGTACCAAGTTCATCGGATTAGATGCATCAGGTCACTTTTGGGAGGCCTTAATTGTTGTATCGTGCAATTCAGGGTGAAAAAATGTGTAGAAAATCGAGGCAGTTTCTTGAAAGTGCTAATGTTAGTTATGTTGAAAAAGTTATATGATGTTTCCCCATTTCATCCCATTTTTACGTCGATATTGGAATGTTCGAATAAAAAGTTTGTGATGCCCATTGTGAAAAAAATCGTGACTAATTTAGATGAATTTTATTAGTGAGATTTTGAAGTATTATTCAATTTTTTATACTTGTTTCCTAAGTCTCTTCTGTCAGGTGGTATCGAAATGAGCCATTTCATAAAATCGTGTGTAAGTTACTAAAAAATATTGAGAACAATTCAGCAATCCTAAGTTTCCATTTTCATTACCACGTAATTAATATCGAACAATATCCTAAACGAAACCACATGATCGAATCAGGAGATAAGTTTTTCCCCCACTGCTTTGCGATAATTCAGGTAACAAACGGTCTAGGGTCGTATTAGGATCTATTTCAGTAATTATTTTCAATTTTTTTTTCAACTTTGTCAGTTGGAAAGTTTTGTATAGGTGATTTTTGATGACACGCTAACTTTTGACCAGTTCTATACCATCTGTTGAAAAAAAGCCTCACCTCCGAATACACCCTGTATTTCCAGTTGTCTTCGATTTTGTTGACTAATAGTAATTCTATAAAATGATTCTAGATTTTTCACAGGATATAGGAAACGTGGATGGTCAAAAACTAAACCCAACTAATGCCGACGTTTCGCGTCGGCACTTCTTCAGGGCTACAAAAGATACAATTTTTCAAAGATCTTATCTTTTATAAATCTAATCATATAAAATCCATCAACACAGAATGCAATAAAGGCTGAAATAACATTTAAAACTTTCAAGAGTACGAAACAAAATTTTAAAATCCAACAAGATTTCTTTTATTATTTTCTTTTATGATTCAAAAAAGAGTAAAACACGAACTACACTCACATAATCGAAAATACACAAATTTATCAACTTTTTCGGAAAATAAATTAGATTGGACGAATCTAATTTATAAGCCTTTATTGCATTCTGTTTTGATGGATTTTATATGATTAGATTTATATAAGATAAGATTTTTGAAAAATTGTATCTTTTGTAGCCCTGAAGAAGTGGATATATATCCGCGAAACGTCGGCATTATTTGGGTTTAGTTTTTGACCATCCACGTTTCCTATATCCTGTGAAAAATCTAGAATTATGATCTCAGGAAATTAAATACCAGATTCTATAAAATGAGTTTTCAAACCACTAGATGAAATCATATCTGTTTTGAGTTCAATTTGAGTGAATTTTCATCGAGTATCGGCCACATCAATCCAATCCATAAATTACTAAAATTTCGAATTTTTTTCCAAGCGTTATATCAGAATTGTTCTAGTATTAGATGAAAATACAAAATAGAACTGTGTTTCCAAAAACTCAAATAATGTGATTTCTAACATTGAGGAAATTCCATTCACGCAGATCCGCAAAAGTGAAACCGCCCGCCTCAAGGGCAATTTTTGCCGGGACTGTCCAATTATTCTTCCACCCTGGATATTCCCGTCACGCCACCCCTCAATTATTTTCCTGTGGGCATCTGAACCGTCGACGAACACAACGAAAAAACGCCCCCGACTAAACTAACACCCAAATCACATAATTGCATAATAGTGAGGGAGATGAAATTAGAATAGGAATGCCCGTTCAAACAGCAGAGACTGCACCTAACGCCATCAGCTAAAGACACTTCCGGAAGCCGCCCGTCCCTCTGGGACAACGCTCCCCGATAATGGAAAATACGCGAAAAGCGAGCTAGACTTTTCCGAGTGAATGGCATCTCTTGCTCAGTAGTCCCCGGCTGGAGGTTACAGGTTGGATCCATTATCCGTTTGACACTGACAATTCCGGTTGTAACATGCACGGCGGACTGTAAGTGATACGAATTTGCTGATTACATTTCTCGAGTTACGGTTTTCACGTTTGCGGTACCGACGAGATAAAATTCGGATGGAATATGAACTTGCTGATGCGGCCGAAACAGGCGAGTATCTGCGAATTTCAGATTAACTCATTAAGGAGAAATTCGTTCGAATGTTACATGAAAAAAACTACTTAACCAAATTTCGATGACTGAATAATTAGTTGAAATGAAATGAGGTGAAAAATGTTATATCGAGTATCTTATGCCTAATATGAACGCTTTACGAAATTAAATTGTTACATCTTTCATTCCTCAAATTTAAAACTTCAAAATGAGATGTGGGAGCCAAGACCTAGAGACCAACAGGAAAATTTTATGTGGAGTTGCAAAAAAACAATTTTGAAAAGGACATGATGTCAAATTAAGGTACCCTTAATTGCTTGTGATAAACAGGCACCCTTGAATATATATTGATTGTCATAAAAATCCATTATACATGGGGAGTAAAAACTAGTGAAATGTCCCCAATCATCCATTACTGATACAACCTGGTTGCCAAAGAACTTGTGATGGTTTTATGCAGAGTTCCGAAGAACTAGGACCGGAGAAAGGAACAATCTCATTGGCACTTCGCGTTCAAGAAGCCACATCTGCCTATTAGATTGTTTTCTTTCTCCGCAACCCACAAGTAATAGAACGAGTTCTACAAGAAACGATTGACGAAACGAATGAATGGTGCATAAAGTAGAAAATCTAGCTCAATGGACAAAAGAGCCAAGAAATATTACTGCAGAAGAGAAGACTGCGACCCACGACGAATCTAGAGGTTGACGGCGAAGAAATCGACTGGAAAAATGAAGCCAAATATTTAGGAATATCGCTTGACAAAGGACTTACTTGAAAAAGTCATATCAAACAAGCAATCGACAGAACGAAAGCAGCGATGAATAGACTCTACCCTCTGATAGGAAGAAGAAGCCACATGTCGAAAGAGACAAAATTGAAGATAATCAAAGCCGTTTCTAGGCCTCAACTGACTTATGGATCACTTGCCTGGGGTTTCGATGCAAAGAGCCATATCAAAAGCATTCAGGCCACTGAAAACAAGCTGCTACGATGTGCAATAGACGCACCTTGGTATGTCAGGAATAGATAGATTTATAGGGATCTAAAATGGGACCCATAACGGAATTCATGAACAGAAAAGCAGAGAAATTATTCGGAACAGCGAAAAACCATCCGAATCAAGAACTCAGGAGACTAGTGGACTACGACCCAGAGGAAGACAAAAGGAGAATGCGAATTTACCGAAGGAGACCAAGAGATCAATTAAAAATAGATTAAAATAAGAACAGAAACTTATTAAAAAATCCAATAAAGTGTTATCCAATAGAGGATAAACACATAAATGCCAGCACGATAGTGTGCGAGAAGAAAACCGACTAAGAGATGAACGGTTTATAGGCAAATGCCCGGAACCAATATTCAAGGGTTTTTAGTGGGTCTCGAGCTCAGGAGAGTGAGAATCCCCACACTTGTTCCCCCTCAGGAAAGGGTGGTTCGTCTGACAGATTTTCAACCTGCTACACCAAAAAAAAAATTGTTCCTTGCTGGGGTGATAGTTCTTAGAAACTCTGTTTGAACTCACCACTAACTACTCTACCAAATAGGAATTTTATGCGATACTCTCAACCATTCATTTCTTCTCCTAATTCTTCTTGGTCAATCGAAATTTTTACGACTGAAATGATGAAATTTATTTGAGCGTACGGCATTTTTGGAGTTTTTTCCTCCATTTTTCATCTCACTAACGTAATATTTTTCCATTACACACTGAATACCACCCTGGGCAGTAGAAAGCCGTTGCCCTGATCTGAAATTTGAACCTCTGATATTGATGTCAACAATTACTGACCAAATTCTGTATGTTCTAGACTCTAGCTCTACTATATATATACGTGTTTTCCAACGTAAGGATCACACCCCACAGGGGGGCAATCTGATTGTTAAGGGGGGCAATTCGAAAATGGACTAGTTACAATTTTAACCTTTTGGCTACGGGCCATTTAAATGCAATGCAAGATTTAACATTTCTCTGTGCGGCAAGCATCAAACGCAAGGATCAAAATTGAAATAATAAATTAGTATAAAAAAATCTCTATGACATTACATATTTCAAATTTTAACCACGATTTATAACTGTATCTGTTTTGAAAATTACTATGTTTCGTTAACAATTTCTTAGTGGTTTCTTCCTAAAACCTCATTCAATTTTTTTAAGTGAACAATTCATTGTTTCAATGAAAAAATTATGTTTATATTACAAGGGGGATGGAGGGCATAAGAATTTTAGAAAGGCTCAGGCATGGCACAATAAAGGTTGGGAAACACTACTCTAGACCATTATTCTACAATCTACAAACCTTAATACAGGGTTAATTGAAAAGTAACCCACAAAATTCATATGTACTGTTTTGTACAGGTCAAACGTTCTAAATTACTCAAAGTTAAATGCATAATTGAAGAGTTTGTCATGCAAATTCTACGTAGGATGGAGGGCAGTTGAGTTTTAAAAATGGCAACCCTATTTTTTGTGCTAGAAATAGATAGACCACCCTTTTTCATTATAAGTTTGAAATGATATTGTGATTTTTGATTTTTTATGTAATGTCAATGATATTCACTGTACGAGTGAATCGAAAATTATATACGTAAATAAATGAACATTTAATACGTTCCTTCATGTTTCAACAAATACTACACTATAAAATAAAAGAAATACTTTCGAAAACACTTCAAAGAATTCATTCAATCCCGAAGTGTATGTCATCGACCTCGAAATGCATAAAAAGAAAGATTCAATATGGTTCAACCAATTCCTTATGAAAGGTCTATCCATTTCCGGCAGAAAAAAATTGGTTAAGGTTAGAATTTAAATAAAAGTAATAATAAAAACAAAATTGATTCTCAAACGAAATCAGCATTTATATTATCGAAATGAAATTAATTTGAAAATACTTCTCAGTTCTTACAATTCAATCAACGAATATTCTACCTCACGACTTCCACCTTCTCTGCACTCAAAAATACCACTTCCTGATTCTCCCATTGCCTCAGACTCTATCATTTTTATTTCGTCTGAATACGCCCTCAAATCGAGCACCATTCACAGCCAATCCAAAAATAATCGACGCGCTCTACTATGAAGAAAAACAGCCAGACTGAATGAGTTCGCGGCGAGACTCAGTTTTGGTAAATTAATTAAGGCCCTGCTACCCTTCCGGAACCCGCAATTTGATTATTTCGTCATTCTGGCAATGGCCGAAGCGAGGAGCGACCTACGAAACGGCCTGAAAAAAGAGCGCACGTAATTGAAGGGTCGTTTTTTGGGGAGGTAGGCTCTAGGAGAGCCCTCTTGAAGTCTGGCCGTTTATGGATAGATTTTCAATTCATTCTTATCGGTATTTCGCCCTTTGGGCAGTCAGATGTATTGTGGATATGTCGAAATATATGCCGAAGTAGTCTGGTAACTGGAGAAAACACAAAAAAAAGTATACAGGGTGAGTTTTTGACTTATACATATATTTGTACAGAAGATTCCTGATACAGGCTGTTGATTTGTTGATCCACAGAAAGAACCTTCAAACATAACACATTGCAGATGTGTAGTATCATAGATTTAGCTTGTTACTCTGAAGGGAATTCTGTTGTCATTATACTATTCTATACTGGCAAAGAAGAAGAAGCATATTAAATGAAAAAAAGATCAAACAAGTTTTGTTTGAAAGTAGTAACTCTTGTACGAAATGAAATAGACAACGAAAAAAGTAAATACCAAAGATCTGAATTTTATGCTTTAGTCTTCACTCACTCTGTATATTAATGAATCTGGAAACCCTGCCTACTCTGAAGAAGCTACGAAACTCATCTAATTATACTCCAGAAAGACATTTGCTTTCCTCGATTCGAATGAAGCTTCTCTGGATGGAAAAAATCAATTACAGCAAACAAGTTCATTCGAGGATCCATTTTCAATTATGGAAAATAAAATAGCAATTTCACGAGGTTACGACCAATCTTTCGAAGAGTGTTGCATAGCAAAAATACGGTCGAATAAACGAATGGGACGTTGTATGAAACCAAAAAAAAAGTAATCGATATGGACATTTTAAATAACGATCCAATATCGTTTAATTGGCTTTTGATTATTTTGCATATACTGATAGCTGGAAATGAATATTACTCGAATGCGTTGCCCAATTTTGAAGGAAATTAAACATTTGCAACAAACGTGAAAATTATTTTGAGCTTCTCGTAGTTGAGTTACACTTTTATTTGATAACATGTATTTTATTGAAACTACTAGAAAAAAAAACTTGGGGATAGAGAAGCGAAAAAAGTTAAAATAAATATGTTACCCCATTTGAAATAACAATTTTCATAGTATTTTTCGTATAAGCAGCAATATTAAAAATATTTTATAAAGATAAATAAAAGGGTAAACCCTAGTACCTAAATTTTCATAACAACCTTTACTTTGAACCTTAAATTTATCGTTAATCCGTTGGAGAACTGTGGGTATCTATAAAATTTGGTACCGAATTTTTGGACCATATTACTAAGCAATCACGAATTGCCTGATCAATGTTATGTTTTCAAAGAAATTCATGAACGAGCTTATGATGTGAAATTCAATATGTGGCATACTTCGGATAAGTACTGTTGCCATATCCAACAGATTTCTTGGCAAATCATGTAATATACAATATCAACTCTGAATTGCCTACATATTTGGGATTGTTCTAGAAGTAAAGAGCTGATTGACTCATGTCGTCACTCAGTTAATTAGACAGATAAGCAAATATTCATATCAACGGAAAACGTTTACGCAAAGTGGACATATCGCTGAAGAATTATCAATTTATTGCTAAAAATAAATCTTGAGCATAATGACAATGTTACAAATTAAATTGTTTTTCTTATGATCATATTAATCTGATTTCTAAGCAAATTTCATTTTTATGACTGAAATGCAATATAGGAATAAAGGGTCTTCAGCAGTCCAGCTTCCTGTTAATGCAGATATTTTTTCGTATTGTAGGTAGTTTACTTTCTGTGCCAATTTTTTCAATTTATTTGTTTTTAATATTGTTTATTTTCTTACCTAATTACGCATTCTTGATATTCGCAATGTTCTTTATTAAAAAAGAGATGTTTTCATTGATGCGGGTCTCGATGTGACAGCCAAATAACAAATCAGTTGTATTGCGACAAAGTACTTTGAGTTTTGTCCAAAATTAAATCAGTTCAAAAATATTATGCATGATATCATGCTTATTTCCATTATTTGCTCTCAGTTTTAATTTGTTAATCCAATGTCTGGCTAAATCTCTTATATGTATAAGGAAAAATTACATTTTAACAAAATCGGGAATGTCACTTCAATCTCTCGAGAGTTTTTCTTGGCCATCATTCTTCGTTCGAGTTATTTTCAATTCTCGCAACTAACATTCAGTGGATTTCTGAAGACTTTTGACAACACTGCTCGCATATATTCCAACTGCAACCTATGCGAAATGCCTTGTGCGAATGACTTCGCATTCATTCTTTTCAATCTGACGTGTTGTGCGCGGTTTTTGAATGACGGGAGAACATTAAAAGTTGGTCTCTTATGTGCCCTAGTTTCTTGCGACAAAGCCCTAATAACCTTTTCATTTTCAGGCTGAAGAGCTGAACACAATAGTGGGAAATGCCTTCAGGATGGCTTACGCCGCGCAGTTACAGAAGCAGCCAAGTTTTCAAGATGTGATATCTCAGCAGTTGGAACAGAGTCAGACTGATAAAGTTGTTTGGGTGAGTGGCCAACCTCTGCAACTATGGTAGCGAAGATAATGAAAGATTAATTTCGAACCCCAAATTACTCTCGCCAGGTTTTCGACTTTCTATAGTCAACGTGGAAACCAGTCAAACGAAAATGCATGTTGACTTCGCGTTTCCTTGTATTTTCATCACTGATAACGGTTCGAGAGGAAAAAAATATGTGAAGAATTCACAGACATACATTCATATTCTCGAAGTATATTTGTTTGGTGCTGGGATTTGGTATATTTGAACATGCTCTGTTAGTCAAACGACAAACTGTATCAGAAAGATTAACTGAGAAAGTGCTTCTTTTCTTAAGAAGTTGCAGGAGCTCAAACAGCTAAGAAATATCAGCTACACTTAATAATGTGTTCTTTTACAAAGTAAGTTTGTATGTTTTCTTCAGTACCTACATCACCTAAAGCTCAATTAAAACCTGATGAATACGCCCCAGATCTTTTTCAATTCCAATTTGAGTAAATTCACTGTCAACCTTGAATTCGATAACAGTCTCCAAATTATTGAGGGACTAGCAGGCATATTTTTTTCATTTACTGTTTATAGCAGCAGATCATTCTTCTATAATAGGTGCGAAACTGTCTGGCGACAACTTTTTGTAATTTGATGATGAAGTACTTTTTGTGAAACCGATGTCATTTTTCTGTCGTATTCGACAATGAAGTCATTGTTTCGACAAAATATACATTAAGAACAATGAAATCAAGGCAGTTTCTTCTAATCAGTTCGACAGAAGTTGTAAGTAGCAGTTAGAATCAGTTCGTTTTTTCTTGTAGCTCTAGGAAATGTTAGTAATTGTTAAGAAAAATTTCAAATGACAAAAATATTACAAAATTACAGTTTATGCGTATAACTGGAAGTTGAAATGGAGGAAAATTGTCAGAAATGGTCTATATACCATTTAATTTTGAAAAACAGTATAATCTGAAGAATTGTATTTGTTGAAAAACGGTTTTCTATAATAACTTTTCAATCCGATGGATACCTGATGAAAATCCATAATTGAACTTAAAATAGATTAAGCATATGATTTCCACAAAAATTAATTTTTAATCCAGGACACGTGTTTCGCTTTAACAACAGCATCTTCAGGTGAACGAATAACTCACAAAATCTAATAATTCGTTTACGTGAAGGACTCTGTACATTCGTCTGAAAATAATAATAGTGGTTCATATTTTTGGTTCAAAAAAAATCAACAGTTTATGGGCATTATGGTTGATTCCAACATTCTTGAAATTCCTTAAAATCCTTTACCCCTAAAGGGTAAAAAATCATATAAATCATTTTCATACGTCAATCAGATGTTGAGAATATTATAAATCACGAAGAGTTTGAAAATTACATCTCGTTCTTCTTGGAAATCTGGAATCCTACGTCAGAGCCTCTCAAAGAGATCCAGAGCAATTGGAACAAACTTGAAATAGGGATAAACTCTTCAAAGTAAGATTGGAGAGTTTTATTTTTCTTAAATTTGTTGGAAATTCGCGGAAACTTCCCGATATTACCTCTATGGAGTTTTGTTTGCTGATCCGCCTGTCGGTTCGGATTTTCGATTTTCCATCGGGAAAAGTTCGCAATATGAAACCAGGGAGATTGTGAATATTAATGAGGCTCGGCGGGGGAATCATATAGAAATTCGAAATAAGTTTATGATTTTCAATGAAACTTTTCGCTTATCAACGAAGTTCCCCACCGTAAACGTATATATAAAAAGTGACAAGTTATTGGACCGGAGATCTGGTAGTTGGTCTTCGATGGAAGTTGTGAAAAAATTCGTAAAATATTCATAAGAATTTGTCGAATGGTAAATTATAACTTATAATAGGTGTTTTTATATCAATGGAAGTGATTTTCATATTTTGGAGAACGCCACTTCCCCTCTTTTAGATGTAGATTTCAGACAGAAGTTTGCTTTTCCTGGTAAATGGTATAAATGTGGTCTTGGCAAGGGCGGTTCCAGTGGGAGGGCCGTGGCCCCTCTTTGAGTCAATTATTTTATCGAATTTTTTTTCAGAATAGGTTGTTCTTTTAGATTAGGCATCACATTGGGATCTACCATGATTTTTCTGGGATATACGGGTGTCGAAAATTGACCTTTGAAATATTCCCATAAAGATGGGATCGGTTAAAAAATCGTCAAGAACGAACGGCTGTACCTAGAGCGCGATGAAATTTCGAGATTCATTACCGGTAGATTCGGGTGACTTGGGACAGTCCTGTAACTTGGGACAATTACCCCCTTGCAGATTTCTTTGTTTCTAACCATTTATGAGTAAAGGGACAAACTTATAAGATTGTGTAGCGTCTTTTCGGTTAGTTTAACAATTAGTTCCTGTTGAGTTTGCCGTGACCAGAGCGTTTGAATTGACAGGAAAAATTAATGAATTCAGGGGAGTAAAAGCGCTTTTTTTTATGGCCCTTATACTTTCTGGTGTACTGTACATGTGTTTCACTTTGTGCATGTGTAATTTTTTTCTGGATACGTGGGATATTGAGCTATTACATATGTCATGAAACAAGGTTGTTTACAAATTAAACGGCAACCCGGATGTCATTAATTTATTTTGTTGTTTCATAGGGTGGCTTGGGACAATGCCGAATAGATACAAGCGGCGCATTGGCAGCAGGAAATATGCCGATTTTTCGCAGGATATTATTAATTACGTTATTTTCACGAAAAAATCACCAAAGAATGAAAGAAATCAAAGTTCCCTTGTTTTGTTTAGTTTTTTTACATTTGAGTAGCTATATATTTACTTTCGCTGTAATATGGGTCTATCATTTAATTTCCTTACGGAATTTCAACTATATAATCACAAATTCTAATTTTTCAAAACTATACACCGTCCCAAGTCACTTATTTCATTTGAGAGTTGAGAAATCAATAGATTTTAACTTGTGTCCCAAGCCTTTATAGGGTGACTTGGGACAAGTATATTTCAGTTTTTTCATAATTTATATCCGAATTCTGAAGAATGGTATATATCCTAATTAATAGTCTGAGTCATTAAGCATATTCGAACCTCTTTTTCAGATGAAAATAAGTCACCGTTTTGAAAATATGACAAGTTGAATTCAACAATCGTTCCAAGTCACCCGAATCTACGGTACTAGAAAAGTTGCTTTCCTGATAACTTGATAGAAGTATTTTTTCGAATAACGAAAAATGATTTTATTTCCCTTCAAATAAGAATAAATTTTTCTTACAAATATATAGCTTTTATAACAATTATAAAGATACTCCCATTTTATACCAACAAACTCCTTACAGAATTACAAATATAAAATTATGAATCCCCCATAAAATCACTGCTGGAACCGCCAGTGGGTCTTGGTTGGGTCAATGTTTAGCTCCACTGAAAAGCACCATTGCAAATTTTCATTTCCATTATTGCCTAAGAAGGCACAGTTTCGACACAAAGATGTTACGAAACGCAAAAGAAATAAAGGGAGTCGGAAGACCGAATGAAATTGAGTGTTTTCTCACACTAAACTATAAGAAATGCTCAATTTCAAAGTTATCTTACATAAAAAGGGGTCCGTTCTTAGGTACCTATATAATCTCAGCATTGCACTGTGGTTTCTAAGCTTTTTCTCCGATCAACGATAAAGTTTATTAGGCTTTGGGCATGATTGCAACGAAAAACGTTCACATGAACCGCACTTTCAGGTCCTATTCATCCGTTAATAATAGGGTGTTTAGCAGTGAGGAAGCAGACTAATTTATCGATATCAACTGGCCTTCCTCCAGTGGAGCGCCGTAAGCATAAATCTTCGTTTATCTACCTCTCTCATCAACGAAATATGTTTAAACAGTAGCTATCTAGTTTGATAAATGGTCCCCAGCACTGTTATTATACACCATAAAAATACTTCCGATTTTTATTTTCACGTTTTCCAGGGTTCACTTGCCAACTTCTCCGGTTTTCAAGACGTATTTACAGCTTTTTTATCTTCCCCGTTGTCTTATGTTTACGTCAACGTCGTAGGGAATCTACATTTGGATGGATAACGTGTTTTGTTACCCGGCTGGCTGGGGAATATTGGGTGGAAGAAGATGAATTGTGTCATCAAGAAAAAGCACCAGTCGGTCCTCAAGAAGAATGTTGATGGCAGCATTCTTCACGGAATATATTCGCCTCCTTTCTCGACTTAACGATATATTGTAACAAATTCACACAGATGCGATGTCTGTTGTTCTGAAGACGATTCATTCTTCTGGATCTAGATCTGGAGAACGATTTCACACAAATTCGCCGTTTGTTTTGCATATCTTCAAATAAACAGTGAACTTTCAAACTTCGTTTTAC
This sequence comes from Coccinella septempunctata, assembly GCF_907165205.1. NCBI lineage: Eukaryota > Metazoa > Arthropoda > Insecta > Coleoptera > Coccinellidae > Coccinella > Coccinella septempunctata. The sequence continues at coordinate 23,348,593 of NC_058194.1, forward strand.
GAACATTCCATTTCTTGCTAATGCTGACCCTCGAAGCATAGCACTATGAAGTAAAGTGGTTGAAAAATTATCCACATTATGTATAGAGTTACATTATGAGTCAGTGTTTTTCAGAACCCTTAAAAAAAACCTTCAAGTCCAGAGCACATTTTAGGGTCTGTATCTTTGAAGGGGGATGGATTTAACAAAAAATTGTTATTGTTATTGTCATTTACAGATAACCTTGTATCTATATCGGTATACATATTACTTCTCCATGTTAGGTATTTGAATTTATATACTGCTCCACAAGAGTTAGGGATATCGTATTCAATCGTTTTAAATATGTAACATTCGAGAAAATCTCTGTAAAATCATTTAAAACTCAATAACAACTTGAATCGATCCAATAAAAATCAGTATGAGACATTTAGTCAATCTGGTCGCCTTTTTTTTAAATTTGGTTCTTTGGAAATGCTTCATGAATGATCTTATTTTGAAATGTAGTCAGTTTATCAACGGCTTCGATTTAAAACGAGTTTTCTGAAAATGCCAAGACGTAAATTAATAAACGCTGAGGCTAATAGGGCTATCGGAATGCTACAGGTGGCCTAACTCAGGTTGTTGTAGCGTAAAGGCTCCAAGTCAGCCAAAGTGTGATATCTCGACTTTGGGGAGACAGGTTCCGTGTTGGGAAGACCAAGGCTTGGTGGGCGACGAAAAACAACACCTGCACAGGATCGTTTCGGCGAGAAGAAAACCTACATCTACGTGTAGAATGCTACGGAAAACTCTTCAAAATGCAGATGGGGTCCAAGTTTCCATCGAAACCATCAGACGACGTTTGAGAGAGGTGAATCTAGGTTCTAGACGTCCATTAAGAGGAGTTCCATTAACACATGACCATAAGCGTCAAAGACTGGAATGGGCAAGTCAACGTATCAATTGGAACGATCAATGGCGTAATGTCCTTTTCACTGATGAATCCAGATATGAACGATTTTCAGATTCTCGAAGAATAAGGGTATGGACAATCCCACGCATACCCCGTAATCGTCGCTATGTCCAAGAAGTCCATCCATTCCGAGGGGGTAATGTTATGGTATGGGCCGGGATATGTTTCAACGGGCGCACAGATCTACACATTTGTCCTGGGAATATGATCGCCTTACACTATAAGGAGCATGTCATTGACAATGTGCCAAATTTTCACGCTGCTATTGGTGAAACTTTTCAATTTCTAGACGATAACGCTAGACCGCACCGTACAGCCATAGTTGAGAATGCGCGCGAGGAGCTTGGTATTCCACATTTACCAATACCTCCGCACTCACCAGATTTGAATTGCCTAGAACATGCATGGGATATGCATCAAAGAAGATTAGATAATCATCAACCTAACCCAGAATGCTTAAATGATCTGAGAGAGCTTCTGCCCCGTTTATGGAACCAAATTCCTCAAGAAATGTTCAACAACCTCGTGTGTAGTATGCAAAGAAGATGTCAAGCTGTTATTGATGCCCGTGGAGGCCATACATTGTATTGATAGTCTTAAAATGCTTGAATTCTCTGGGAATAAAATTTCGTTATTTTACTCGATTTTTCTTAACCACCCTGTATACGGTGCAGACCTACAGCCTAAAATTAATTTGCAACTTGAAATCATATCAATATGAATTTTCATCACAAAAATCTTATTTTAACTATATTTTTTTGCAATTTAAGTCAATATCCCTAACTCATGTGGAGCAGTTTATTTTGAATAGTGTTGAATTTTAAAAATTTCAGAGACTAATGATGGACATTGTTTTTACTCCAAGATAATGGAATAATAACTGCTATACATATACCAGCCTAGATAAATTAAGAACATAATTTGCAACCACAGCATTCAAAGCATTATCATAATATGTTCTTTTTTTTAGACGAAAGACTTCTCCGCCGCCTTATCCCAAGACATGCAACACCAGAACAGCAGCAGTCAGCCGAACGAAATGGATGTCCCAATGTCGGATACCGCAACCCTTAGAATATCACCCCCTAGTTCGATACCGGGACTGAAGCCACACTTACACCGGTATAACGTTTTGGGACCTAGTGAAAAAAGTGTGTCTACCCAAAGTACACCGAACAGTGAGGAAAGTAATTCGCCAACGGAGATGAACTCCTACAAGAAGATGGTGGAGAAACCGCCCTTGATCAAGAGGATAGCTATGGGGTTGACGGGAACCTTGAGCAGCGTTGACGATGATAACTGCCCTCTAGTGTCGGATAATAATTCTAATGCCAGTACTCCAGGTGAGGAAAAAGTTTTCCAGGTTGACCGAAGTTAAAGAAATTAAGAAAAGAAATTTTCTATCTCGTATTGTAGGTACTGTACATTACAAGATGCAAAATTTATTTTCTATTTGAGATTATGCCATGCTTTCAGCACTGCTTATTCGGAGTTTCGTGAAACTAGATTATAAAAAAAGAAATGCGAATACTAATGAACCATTTATCCCAATAGGTAGTCCCACGAATCGTCCATTATCTGGAGGATACGTCAACGAGTCGACCGACGCCGATAATAAGAACATCCATATCAAAACCACAGTAGAGAACGTAAGAAACGACAAAGAAATACACAAACATCTGGAAATGATGGACAACTGCAGGCTGTTACAAGGTTCTCCGGCCTCCTTGGATCACGATTATAAGACCAGGAGGTTTTTCCTGCACAGTTCAAGCAGTTCCAGCTCTTGCACGCAGATAACTGAAAACGGGACACTGCTGAACTTCATGCCTGTAGTGCCACCACCACCTGAAAGGACAGATTCCCTGAACAATAAGGAACAGGAAGAATTGAGAATGGCACCGTGGTTCCAGGCTGGTATACCGAGGGAGATAGCGCTCGAGATACTAGCTCAAGAACCGATTGGAGCATTTATGGTTAGAGAAAGTACAAGCAAGCCTGGTTGCTTTGCTCTTTCTCTGAGGGTGCCAAGAAATTTTCAGCCAACTGGAATTGCTCATTATCTAATCGTTAGGACTAATAAAGGTTATAAAATACAGGTAAGGAAAACTCATTATAATTTAGCATGAGTAGGAAGTCTTCGACCAGAATTTGAGGCTAGGAAAATAAACTTTTGGGAGATCTTTGAAGGAATGTTCAACACCAGAGGTGCCATTCAAAGAATCACATATATTATCAGCATTACCAAGTTCAATTCTTTTGAATTGATGGTCAGATATCGGATGATATTGTCTGTTGAACAGCTTTTCTTCGGTTCCGAAATCCTAAAAATAATTTGTAATACCCTTCACCTTATCTTTCATCTTCATGCGAAAAAATCATTTTTTTTTTCGATCAGAGAAGACAGTGAAAAAACTCTGTAACCAATACATCATAATTCCGTATTTTTCAGGGTTTCACGAAAGAATTCACCACCCTCACTTCCCTCATCACCCACCATTCAGTCATGCCTGAACTTCTACCCTGTCCGCTGTCGCTGAACCGGTACAATCCCAGTTTCGCCAAGCAGGATTCAAAGAAAGACTTCGCCGATATCGATCTGGACCCCGATTACAACACTTTGGCTGATTTCAGGAAAATGATGGCCGATTTGAATGTGTGAGATTCGGTGACGAACATTTCAAGTGATGGTAGCTCGGTTACTTATTATTTCTTTACGTGAACTAGTCGTACCCCAGTATCGATAATAGGGGTGATCCGAATTACTCGATTACATTACCTCCAAGTTGTTTTCATTTCGAGGAAAACTGACTTTGTGAATCCGTGGAGCTTCCATCGAAAAAATTAGTATAACGTGCGAGTAAAATGGAAAGCTGTAGGAGTAATTGTTCACCCTTTTAAAGACGCAATGCCTGTGTTTCTTGTGATATACCTTCAAAAGATAAAAGTGTTCTGATAGGTGTAAAAATTGTTGTGGAAATGGACCGATGATCCTAAACTTTTATAATTTTTGTTACTGATATTCGAAACAATGGTTGTTATTTAACCCCTTAACGTTAATCCTTAAGTTTCAATTTTCCCAATCACAAAAAAGCTTAAGCTACTTACAAGTGTTAGTTGGTAAAGGAAAATGCAATGCTTTACGATTTGTCTAGTTTCAGTGATTTTTTGGACCAATGAATATATTATTTGTATATTGTAAATAGTAAATAACCTAGTCTCCAGAAAAATTATATACATACTTACATTATTGTAACTGATGAAAATATAGAAATTGATGACATTAACTATCAACTATTGAAATATTAATGGCTTGAAAAATGCTCATGAATTGCATTATTTATTATCAGATATGTTTCTTTCAATCCATTTTTTCACGACGTTGTTGTTTATGAGTATTTCATACTTAGAATTCATGATAGTGTTAAATGAGATACCTATCATTTAGAGTTGTTACTTCTGGCAGTCTTTTTATATTCAACAATGTCAGTAAATGTGAAGTAATTAATCTTTTTTTTTTCAATATTTACCTACTCATACATGTGATTGATTGTTTCCATAGTTCGCTGTGAAATAATTATATTGGTATGGGAATCTTCAAAAGAGAAATTTTTGTCAATGGTTCAACAATAAAAGAAGTGTTATTATACCCTTAAACATTTACTGACTGTTTATAATCGTTCCAACCTAATATGTAATATAAAACTATAAAAGTATTTATTTCCTATGAATAAATATAATTTTTTATTCACCTTAATTGTGTCTCATTTCATTTTAGAGATCTTAATTGCATTTAATTGCTGAATTAACATTCAGAAAATCTAATTTTCAAAATTCGTACAGAATAATCAATGAACAATCATCAAGCACCTCTTTATGTGACTACTGTTACGTATTCATTTAATGAAGGACTTCGAATATATCTCCTGAATTAACCAAGTTAAAGTTTACAGCGCAAGATATGTGGACGCTGTTTTATATAGTATTCGTCTCAAGACAATTGCCTTCAAACAAAAAGCAGGTGATGCTTAAACAGAGTTATTACCTACTGAAGGCTATAATCTTTCAACACCCGGTTCTTCAAAAACCGAACTGAATTTTGGAATAGCTATTGCAATGAATCGATCGCGTATATAAATTTATCGTGAAATGAGTCTGAGAAGAGATATTATCAAAAAACTGTTTTAAGGCGCCATTTTTCCAATATGGCGGTGAAGTTAAATGCAATATGGCAGAGTTAATAGCAGGCAAGTAAGAGCTATTCCACTACCGCCTAAAACCCATTTGAGGGCATGAAATAACAAAAATATCAGATGCTATCAGGGGAAAATGTGACGATTTTTCTACTCTTATGATGAAATATATAAAAAATAACAAACTAGTATAAAATATTTATTTATGTTCATAATATACATTTTATTTATCTTCTTTGAGAACATGTTTTGCTCTTTCTGGAACAAATGGTACAGTTCCAGGTGTGGAATGAGTTCTTCTGTTCGACTCTTTCCTCTTCTCTTTTTGTTTAATAACACGGTGTTCTTTCAAAGCATTGTGGACATGCTTGGGCACCTGTCTGTGTCTTTTTATTCTTCTTACTTGTGGGTGACTCGCAAATTTCTCCTTCAGAGCTTCTGCATATTTTAAAGACTGTTTTTCCCTGGGGTTCAACTGAAAGAAAATAATGACGATAATTAGAAACGGCCATCTATATGATGTTCATTGAAGAAAACCAAATTTGTGTACTCACCGGTCCTAACTTCTCAGACGCTCTAGCTTTCCAAATTCGTATATTCATTTCATCAGAGCCACTCATAATATACTTATCATCCAAGCTCCACTGAACACAGGTAAGTCTTTGCATTCTCTTTGTATGATAAATATCTCTAGAATGTCCTTTATCAGTTTCAAATATTCTGATAGTCTTATCATAACTTCCTGTTACAAATTCTTTGCCGGTTGGGGAGTAGTCTATGTAAGTCACTGCTGCCACATGATCCTGATGGATGTTCACTGGACGATTCAAACGTCTTGTATCAAAAGTATATAAACTAAAAATTCAAAAACGCTAATGAATTTTCAATCAAATAAAAATGAATAAATGACCTACTTGTAATCTTCACTAGCACAGGTGAAAATATATGATTCCATAGGATTAAAACATAATTTATTAGCTCTAAGTTTCATCACAACTTTTCTAAGAGGTGCTGCTTCTCTCATATCATATAAGATAATGCTTCTATCACTAGCACAGCTAGCAAGTAAGCTAGTTTCAACTTGATTAAAAGCAATATCATATAAAGAATCTACGCCCCACTGGAATGTTTTAATGGGTTCATTTCTGGTTTCATTCCAGATTTGACAAACTTCACCACATGTTGCAAATATCGGTTCTTTTCTATGATGTGTAAGCCCAAATAAAACAGATTTGCTGAGAACCTATAAAAAGAAATTTTTAATTTAATTCACACAGTTCTTATCTGCGGAGAAAAATGACTAGACTTACAGTATTAACAGGCTGTTCTTCTTCTCCCTCAGCTGGTACCGAGGAACTCCATGTTTTTATTGTCTTATCGTCACTCAAACTGATGAAATGTTCACCATTTGGTGTGAAGGTAATTCCTCTAACTACACCTTCATGTGCCACAAAATTTCTAAGACATACCTTTCGAGGAATATCCCAAAGCCTCAATTCACCATCGTATGCTCCACTCAACAACTTAGATAGATGAGTTGGATGTTTGGCCAAACAAGATATGCTGTCACTGTGCCCATCCAAACTACAAATAAAAGGTTTGGCAAATATACGTTCCAACTTCACTGCATTCAAAGCTCTTGTGTACTCCCTTGCAGCTTCAAAAGGATGTAATTCTGGATCATAATTGCGAGGAACTGAAAAAAAAAGTGGTTCAAGACAATATAATTCAACGAGCAATATTAATAACGTTACCTTTATGGAAATCGTGTTTTGTTTCTCGTAAGTATTCATCAGGATTTCTGCAGATTACTTTAACTTTCACCATATTCGCAAAACTCCTTGGACATTGGGTAAATGAAAACGATAAGAGTTGTTTGGTTATTTTTCAAATTCTCGTATTTTGCAAGCAACAACGTGCGCCAAACTGTCAAATTTAGGTCAATAAATAGGTTATCACTAGAGACTCTCTATGGTTATCACTTAAGGACTAGAGACAACTGGCAAACTGTCACTGTTTTCTTTGTCTGTGACAAGATCACTTGGCAAAAACTTTTTTGCCACTTGCATTTTGTATTCGATTTTCTTTTGACCAATGGCCTTAGTTTCTGTCAAAGTTTCAAATTTTCTCTAGAAAAAAGAGTAGAAATCACTTGACATTCAAAAAGAAAAACGTATCGAAGGTTATCTTTGTAGAGACTGTAGAGTTTTCTCTGAAACCAACGATTATTTCTATGATTTCTGTGGATTAGTAAGGTTAAGTTGAAAGTTTCCAGATTTTTCCAAACAATCCAAAGAAAAGAAAAAAGTTTTGCTACCCCTCATTCGATTTGCTTTCACAGCGAAATAATTTGTTTGCAAATATGCATTCATCGAAAGTTGTTCTGAGTTCTAGGTATTTATACCGTTTTATTGGGTTCAAAAGAGTTCAGAGGAACATACATGCTTGCACTGCAAAGTCTATTCTCTGTACCAGTACAACAACTGCTGATTCAATAAACAGCTTCAAATTAGATAATACATCACAGGTTAAAATATATAATCGTCCATTTCTATCCGAATCCCACAATAAGTATTGTACGATAGGTTCTTCAAAAAGATTTCTATCAACTCGAGGTTCAGATGAAGATGGTGTCGATGAACAAAATCCTCAATTGCCAGCAACAGTTGCAGTACCAGAAGTTTGGCCGCATGTGCCAGTCATTGCAATAAATAAGAATATAGTTTTTCCAAGATTTATTAAACTTATTGAAGTAAGTTAAATTGATCTGGAAATATATATGCCTTTCATGAAAATGCTGTACAAATGATTTCTTCAGATAACAAATCCACAATTGATTGAATTGATTAGGAGAAAAGTAAAATTGAATCAACCGTATTGTGGCATTTTTCTTAAGAAGAGTGAGGAAAATGAGGCTGAAGTAGTGAATAATTTGGATGATATTTATCATATTGGTGTATTTGCGCAAATACATGAAATGCAAGACCTTGGAGATCGGCTTCGAATGGTTGTTATGGCACATAGGAGGATAAAAATTACTGGTCAAATTCTAGACATTGAGGAAGAGCCTGTTAAAGGTATTGATTTCAGCACTCCTCATTGAAATTTTGTACTAATTCATCCTTAAACTTTCTTCAACATCTCATACTTTGAGAAATAGTTTGAACAAAAACCCTACTGAATAGCCTAAAACATAGTAAATTCACTGAATCAAAAAGTGCTATATTATTAAATTACAGCTCTTCAAATAAATCATTTTGATTTATATTTTCATTTATATAATATCTCTTATCATTTCGATAACTCAAAAGTATTCATATTATATTCATCTCTTACATATTTTTGCTTATTCCATTTGCTGAAATTAACAGACTTATTTTGGAGAAGCTATTTTACTGTACATAATGAAATATTCTACTTCAGAAATGAAACTCACATTTCCTTTATTTAAAACAACCATGAACGTTATTCTAGAAGAAACAGATGCTGAAAAGAGAAGAAGGAAACACAGAAATAACAGACTTAAGAAAGGTTTGACTGAAACTAAGTCATCTGAAGTTAAGGAAGTTCCTGTAGCAAAAGATACAGAAAAAGAAACTGAACAGAAGAATGAAAAAAAGGATGAGGATAAGGAGAAAAAACTTGATGCACTGCTAATGGCTGAAGTAGAAAATGTAGTGCATAATAAATTTAGGCAAACCGAGGAAGTTAACGCCTTAACTCAAGAAGTTATTAAAACAATAAGAGATATTATAAGCTTGAATCCACTATACCGAGACAGTTTACAACAAATGATGCACCAAGGACAGAGAGTCGTTGACAATCCGGTTTACTTGAGCGATCTAGGAGCAGCTTTGACAGCTGCTGAATCTAAAGAATTACAAGAAGTATTGGAAGAGATGGATGTAATATTGTCAACATTCTTTGTCTTTCTTCTATTAAATTCTATTTCGTTTTCAGATTCCCAAACGATTAATGCTATCACTTGCTTTATTGAAAAAAGAATTGGAATTGTCGAAACTTCAACAGAAAATTGGTAAAGAAGTCGAAGAAAAGGTTAAACAGCAACATAGAAAATATATTCTTCATGAACAATTGAAGGTTAGAGTTTTATATAATTTATATGTACAATTTATATATAATTCTCATCTCTTCAGGTTATAAAGAAAGAGCTTGGCTTGGAAAAAGAAGACAAAGATGCCATTGGTGACAAATTCAGGGAAAGAATTAAAGATAAAGTGGTTCCCCAAGCAGTATCGTCTGTTATTGATGAAGAATTAAGCAAACTAGGTTTCTTGGAAAGTCACAGTTCAGAATTCAAGTATGTTGAAAGTATTTACTTGTTGATCATCTTTTCCAATTCCAGAATTTTTGTAGTGTTACAAGGAACTATTTAGACTGGTTAACCTCTCTACCATGGGGTGTACAAAGCGAAGAAAACTTGAATCTGCAACGTGCAACAGAAATACTAGATAAGGACCATTATGGAATGGAAGATATCAAAAGAAGAATATTGGAATTTATTGCTGTGAGTCAGCTGAAAGGTTCAACACAAGGAAAGATCTTATGCTTCCATGGCCCTCCAGGTGTTGGCAAAACTAGTATTGGTATGTATAAATTACTAAAAACGTACTACTGAAACACTGGACTAAACCTTCGTAATTCCCTCACATGGACTACCTTCCTTATCACACTTAATTGCTTGTTTGTTATTTTTAGCTAGATCAATAGCGAGAGCCTTGAATCGTGAATACTTCCGATTTTCGGTTGGAGGAATGACAGACGTGGCAGAAATCAAAGGACACAGAAGAACTTATGTGGGTGCGATGCCTGGAAAGGTCATTCAGTGCCTTAAAAAAACGAGAACGGAAAACCCTTTGGTTTTGATTGATGAAGTGGACAAAATTGGCAAGTAAGGCAATAATATGCTTGGATAAATATTTTATCTGAAAATTTTTTTATTCACTCTAATGAAAAAATTACAGAGGTTATCAAGGAGATCCCAGCTCTGCTCTTCTAGAAATGTTGGATCCAGAACAGAATGCAAATTTCCTTGATCATTACCTTGATGTTCCTGTTGACTTGTCCAAAGTCCTATTTATATGTACTGCAAACGTTACTGACACAATTCCTGAACCTTTACGTGACAGGATGGAAATGATAGATATGTCCGGATATATTGCTGAAGAAAAATTAGCTATTGCCAAAGAATATCTCCTGCCCCAAGCGATCAAAGATAGTGGGCTTAAAGATGATACAATAACGTTAACGGATGATTCTTTGAAAACGTTAATAAAAAATTATTGCAGGGAGTCTGGTGTTAGAAATTTACAAAAGCATATAGAGAAAGTGAGTGATGAAACAAAGCTTATTGTATGTTTATGACTTGCATTTGTTTTAGGTTGTTCGAAAAGTGGCTTATAAAATTGTGAAGGAAGAAACTGAATCTGTAACTGTTACCCCTGAAAACTTGTTCGAGTTCGTGGGAAAACCTGTATTTACTCAAGATAGAATGTATGATGTAACCCCTCCAGGTGTTGTAATGGGATTAGCTTGGACTGCAATGGGTGAGTTCAATAAGCGATTTTTAGTTAAATAACTAAACTAACAACAAACTTAATTAACTTTAGCAAATATTTTTCTATGCGATTTTGGTTTGAATTATTCTAAAAGTTCAATTCATAATAATCAACTCATTGCTAAAATTCAGGTGGATCAACATTATTCATTGAGACAACAACTAGAAAAATTCAAGAAAAAGATACTGGTGAAGGAAGTATGGAACTAACTGGACATTTAGGAGAAGTGATGAAAGAGTCTGCCAAAATAGCACTTACTGTTGCTAGAAATTTCCTGAATAAAGTTGATAAGGACAATAAATTCTTACAAACTAGGTTGGAAACTTTTCCCTTCTTTCTAATTTTGCGTTTAATTTCCATTTTTTTTTACAGTCATCTACATCTGCATGTTCCCGAGGGTGCAACACCCAAAGATGGGCCTAGCGCAGGTTGTACTATCGTGACTGCTCTAGTCTCGTTGGCCCAAAATAGGCCAATCCGTCAAGATGTCGCAATGACTGGAGAAATTTCTTTAATGGGTAAAGTTTTACCAGTGGGTGGAATCAAAGAAAAGACAATCGCTGTAAGTTGAACTATATTTCTTCAAATTGAATTTTTCATTTTGTTATTGTCCTTTTTTCATGAAATGTTAGTTCTATTTCAATTTTAAGAAGAGCACCTACTATAATAGTGTTGCTTCATATTTCGAAATGCTTGGTTGCTTGATTACATTCAATAAGCATTATTTGTTTCAGGCAAAAAGATCTGGAGTTAAGTGCATTATTTTGCCTGATGAAAACAGGAAAGATTTCAACGACTTGCCAAAGTTTATAACTGAAGGACTGGAAGTACATTTCGTGAAACAGTTCGATGAAATTTATCAAATAGTTTTTTAAACAGGATGTTTGTAGATGTATTCGGAAGAATTGTATATTGTGAGTTGTTTGATTTAGCAATTGTAGTAAAATTGTTCTCTTTTAATTACTACATTGCACATTCTCTTAATAAAAGAATGAGTTGTTTTATATTTATTCATAATTTTGTATTTTGTTTTATAAATAAAATATTTTGGAATAACTGATTTATTTTTTCTATTACATTCATTGTCGAAGACCCCTAAAGATCATTCTATTTAAATTGAGGAGATATTCTTAGAACTTATAATCTAAAACTTTCGGAAGCACTAGCAGGTTTTGATGCTGTAAAAGTCCGTTTACTTGAAGTTCTCATTTACATAAAAGAGTACTAATTATGTTATGGTCCCCTGTACTCGATGAAAAGGGTGTTACTTTAATAAAATTCAATTCATATAAGGCAGTAAATATATTTAAATCAGTTTGTCCATTTTTGGCTGGAAGTTCTTTATTCCTTTTCCCAATCAGGAATAATTTTGTCTTTCAAATCGTAAGTTTTTCCATGCCTACCAATTCCTAATTCAACAAATTTTTTGGCACCTTCTATTGATTCTTCATTGAAAACTTTTATTGCATTTTTCCTCTCATATTCCAATAACTTCTCCATTGATTGCTTGAATGCCGATTGATACAAAGTTTCTCTATCTTGTAACAAGCATTCTTGAGGAAATTTAGCCAAAGAACCAGCAACTTGAATTGCTTGACCAAGCGCTTCAAACAACATAATTTGAAATTGACAGTTTTTAGAAGAGCGAGTTGCAATTACCTGTTCCACAGGCAACAATGCGGTTTGCCAGTCCCCATTGAAAGGCTTCTTGCGCTGTTATAGTTCTTCCAGTTAAAATAAGGTCTAAAGCTCTAGACAGCCCAACTACTGAAGAAAGTCTAACAATGCCACCATTGGCACATGAAATCCCTTGAAAAAATCAAGTCATTTTCCCGTAGCAAAAATTATATAAACTTTATTACCAAACCTTCTATTATACATTCCCATCACAGCATTATCTTCTATTACTCTAAGGTCACACATGAGTGCTATTTCAAATCCTTCAGCAACTGCATAACCACTCAATGCTGCAACTAGAGGTTTTTTTATTAATCTAAGAGGTAATTCCTGCAAAGATTATGATGGTATCCTCAAAATGTGTTCTTTAATATTTATTATTTTATGTGTTATTATCATATTACCAATTGTAAAATTTTATCCTTTTTCAAATTTTTCGTATCCAGTTTTATGAATTCTGTGAGATCAGCTCCTGCACAAAAGTTTCCCCCAATTCCATGTATAACAGCAGCGCAACTAGATTCATCTGCTTCAAACCTTTCTAAAGCTTCATTAATATTTTTTGCCATTGAATAATTTATACAATTTCTTTTAGTGGGTCTATTCAGTCCGATGACTGTTATTTCTCCTACTTTATCAATAATAACATCTGCAATGAGAGAGTATTCATACAATTATATTACAATGCAATTTAATTATGTATACAACATTCAAGGGTAACTAACTCACTTTTTTCATTCTCAATATCTGTACAAACATTTTGCGAGGCAAATTTTCGTATATGCTTGAAGTGAATACTTTTTCCTATAAATTTCAACATATTTATAGGTATACTGCTTAAGAATAACTAAGAAACAACGTATGTCTAATTAAATAATTATAACTAATCAATAACTAATTAATAACTTATACATTGGACATATTTTATACGTAAAATAATCTATGCTAATAACCACAGATCACTAATATATAATAGGCTAGCCTATATAATAACTAATCACTCATTCACTAATTAACTCATTAACTCCTAAATTATTAATTATTCTTGGTTAGGTATAATCACAGAGCGGAACGATTTTGTTTTGTCAAATTTCTATGATATTTACGCTACACCAAATATTTCTTCTTTTTCTACGTATGAACATGAAAATCAGTTATTTTTGAAACACAGATTCCAGCCAGCAGATTTAAATAAATATATTAGGCTATATTTAAGAGTATTTGACTATTTGTTGCTGATAGATCTATCAAGCCGATATAGATTCGTCGTCTATCTATTTATCCACCCCTAGCTAGTAGGACCACAAACAGACTTGTAGGAATATATATTCATGATTCCAAATGATTTCAAATCTGTTTATTGTTAATCTTATTATTTATTTTGTACAAGGCGCAAAGTGAGCAGCATTGACAAATTCGACAAAATGAATACAGAATAGTTTTGAAAGCAAAATTAATTTCTGAATCATTGTCCCTTTACACAGCAAATTTTCATTCAATGATTATAGAGTAAGGTTACTCTATAATCTTTGGAGTAGATATATTTATTTCAAAAATTGGGTCGGATCGGAAGAGAATCGAATAAAATCCAAACACGTTTGATTTTTTTATTAAAATAAAAACGACAAATTATATATGTTTACGCAATGCACATTTCCTTGGAACAACATACTAACCCCCCAGAATTTTTGCCTACATTATCTTGCTTCTTCCCTTCAGAATGTGTGCACTAAGTAGGTATAATTTATATTTATTTAGAATATTATGACCATGAACAATAGGTGCACAAACTGATCCAAAAGTTGGATGAAAGCATAGCAATTTTGAGCCCTTAGGCTATGTTTTCAGCAGACTTTTATGAACTTTATCAGTTGAATTCGCCGGGAATATCAGTAGGTACATACTATGAAAAAGATGAATTTTCATGTTTTTCAGGTATTTATCCGACGAAAAATTCTATCGAAATTAAGGAGGCAGGTGATAATTTGTTGCCCCTATTGCTCATTACAATGATATCATATAACTATTGAAATAAACTCTACTTTTCATGATAAATGAACCCTGCAAATGATGAATGGAATTATAATATTTTTTTCACCCACAATTCTTAATACACTCTGCTTGTATATAGTTGAATTTATAATTTTTTCCAACACTTAATTGAAGAACTAAAATATCGGCTCCTGTTTTATGTAATTTTATGGGGTTATATGTTGCATGAAAAATCAAGTAACATACTTTGAATGAAAATACGTCAAATTATATTAAATCCATAGATAACCTGATTGAATCCGTTATGAATCCATAATATGAATGGTAGGTATTATAAGGTATAAGGAATATAATGAGTGCATGTTAATGAATATCATTTCTACTATAGGGAGCTCGACATTTTTGTTCTTCATACCAGACCTTTTTCTAGTCCATCTTTTGATCGAAACTGAAGAACAATTGAAATAATCGACTTAATCTTGTGTGAGAAATGTAGTCAGAATTCATTATGAAGTTGGTTCTAATTCCGAGTAAGTATAGTGAAAAACAATTTTCGTGGTTCATAATAGTTGAACGGGTATAATATTTTGATTTGTGGTGTGCCCATTTTAAGTTTCAAAGGTGAGTAGTTATGGTGATTCTATTATACTTATTTCATAGCAGGTATATATGTACAGTCATTACCTATCTATATATAAGTTCGCTATGTATAACTAACTTTCTAATAAAGTACACTTATCATTATATTGCATCATATTGCATATTTCACACAGATGAGCTGAATCAATAATTAGAAGGAGAATTGAGATGAATATATTTTTGAGCTGGTATTAGATAATTCAAATTATTTTGGAAAATTGGCTACCATTTCAACCAATTATTGAAAGAGCTCAGTCTGTTTTTGATTCAGGCTGGTTCGTGCTCGAAAATTTTAAAAGTTTATTGGAAAAAGCAAGTGCTGAAGTGGGGTATTTTAAAAAAATACAATATGTACAAACAGTTTACGAAAACTTATCGTTTCATAAATATAAACTATAAAAGTATGCAACAGGATTAAAAGTCTGTATTTGAAGAAATTAATCTCAATATTACATGATATAAATCTGAAAATACAATATAAACAGGTCGTAACATTAAATAAACATCAGAAACCGCAATTATGAAAGAATCTGATGACTTGCATCAATCATGGAATAGTTGCAAATTAATCTGACTTAATATTTCTCCACTCTCTATGAATATCGAAATCACTAATGCTCAGATTCATTCATTTTCGCAGATCCACAATAAACTATATTCTATAACTATAACCAATCAACAACAAAAGATAGATATGAAAAAAGATTAGAAAATCATTTATGACCAGCAAATTGATTTATTTCCTAACCACGCTGAATATTTATGCAATTTTCTACTACCTGTACACTCCAACGTCCATTTCATACATTTTTTTTCACATATATGTTTATAGTCTTTCGAAATGTCATTTTATGTTCGGTACCCAATTTGGGTTAGTGTAACTTCGTTATAAAGAAGATTTTTGAGTATCTTGAAGATGGTCAAACGTGTTTCAATAGAAGTATTTCTACTGAACATTCGATTATTAAATATAGAAAATTGATACTAGTCAAAAAAAACTTAAGGAAAATCTGGAGACATTGCTTACTTTTGATCGTCTTCGTACTCTTGTTTATATGAAGAATAAACGAAAGTAAACGATATTTTATTTGACTGCAATTGAGTTATTTTAACCGATCATCAATGAAAATGAATTAAGATTTACTAATGGAAATAACTTCCAAACAGAGGAACATTTAATAAATATATGTTTGAGCATTATTTTTGTTGTCATTTCAATTCAATATTCATTGTCTCAGATGAAAGTTTTTTTCTAATAAAACCTTCAGTTATAAATTTTAATGTGTACTGAACGATTAGTACGTTTATAAAGAAGATTATTCTGAATACATCTAATTGCTGAACAACTTATATTCACCTATGAATTGATTTCGAGATTATCCATATCTCAGTTCCAGTGAATAAGAATATGAAAGTTACCATAAAATTGGATGTAGTCAGAATTTTTCACAACCTTTTATTATTTTCAAATAAATTGAGAGAAAAATTTTTGAATTGTGCACTTGATGTTTGTATAGTTATCGTCTGTGCGAACTTTGATATTTGCTACAACTAATTTATAATGTGAATAAGGGTATGTTGGTGTAAAAGATCTGAATATTACCTACCTTTCGAAATATTTATTACGGTTAAATTTCATATGCTCCGAAAAATAACTTATCTCATGTTTTGATATTTGTTTGCGTTGAAATTGTTTCATTTTGAGAAAAATATAATATCATTCTGTTTGATATTTGTATTCGCACAATAAAAGTTGAAAAAGAATTCATTTTTCAATTCCATTGTTAATTCTACAAATTCTTTGGGTTATTATGTGATATAATACATCAGCATTAGCATTATTTCGAAAATTTGTTACGAAATTAGCTGCAACTGTAGAGTGAATTAGCAGTAAAATAATTTACTTACTATCCTATCCATAACTTTCTGATTTCCTTATTCATCCAAGGCTTACATTTTCCTATCCCCAAGGTTCATAATCAGACTATGAATCATTGAATCATCTATTAAACTGCAGATTCATCTGATTTTTATTTTGGCAGTGTTCCGATAACTATTGAATTATCTGAATATAAAGGGTGTAGAAAATCTGTCGAAACAAGGGGCGAATCAAAATGTATTGGAATCAACTGGTCTTAATTTCTCAAAAAATCAAATGAAATTATGGATAAAAGCAATTCAAATTTCTGTAATTATTCGTAATGAACTAAAAATTTGCAATGATTTTTTTATATATTCGTTTGGGAATTCGTTATTGCAAAAAAAGTTTCCAATTTTACTTTAGATCAATCCTATACAGTTGCAGTTAGATCACGTTGCAAATAATATGTAAAATTGAGTAGTAAAAATAAAATAGTTTTTTCCACAAATAAGAACATAATATTGAATTCATTCTGATCCTAGAAGAACCAAATCATCTGCCACTACGTCTGAGATGTGTAGATAGATGATCCAGTACATGAGGTTGAAACAAACAAAACAGACGGGAAAAACTATTCGGGAATACTTGTCGATATCTGATGGTGTAGTCCCGTAAAGTTTGTTGATTTCCTTACCCGGCTTCAGGATATGATGGGGAAGACCCAACTCCTCGTCGGGCGCGCTGTGGGATCTGGAGCAGTTAACTTTGCTCTCCAGAGTACCTCCTTTACTGTGCGCTTTTGGGTCATGTACTTTGTAACGTACCTCCTGAAACATGAAATTCACTCAAAACCGTCAAATACTGTTTTTGGACTAGGTATTCAATTTCACTTCAATATGTTTTTTTTGTAAGGATGGATCTCGTGACCTACTAATTTTAGTTTATATAAAAGACTCACTGCTTGTTTTGGGGCATGTCCAGGGGCGTCCTGACCACCGTTGACGAATTTCTTCTGCTCAAGCATTTTTTGAATCGCCATGAAACGATTCATTCGCATTTGTATTCTTTTTGCTAAGTAGCCAACTGTTGCGTATTCTGGAAGAAAAATTAATTATATTAGACTATGAGGAAAGTTTCATGTGCACCGAAAAATTATGGTTTTAGATATTCTAATTTTAATTACGGATATGAATTACTTCGAGTGGAGAAAAGTTCTAGAAGTCTGCAGCGAAAAATACGTTTCATTTAGTCGCATCAATTCACCGCCAAGTTTCCAAGCTAAGGGATAATCCTATTAACTATCCGCAAGATGTCCGCAGCTAATAGCTTTCTAATGAAATACCTAACTACCCTGTAATGCATTCTGATGTTCGCTTCTTGAGAAAGTAATTTCTGCATGCAGGATATTTCGTGCAAGAAATATGGAGAGCCTGAATTTCAGTGGCATTCTCTTTATAATCGTAATATAAGCTATATGTTTGGAAGAAAACTACTTAGTAACTTTTTTTTTATGTCGCACAAGTTCTAAAAGAGGAACTGTTGTAGTAATAAGTCTGGAAACTTCATCGACCTTGGTGCAACCGTTCGGTCTTGACGAATTTTTAACTGACCTCTACTTTTTCGGGATTTTTCGAAGGACAGCTTTCGAGTGGTTTATCTTTCAATAAAAGTAACCGTAGATGGAAATGTGATACATATTCTGAAAGAGTAACTGTTCTAGTGATAAATCTGATAATTTGATCCATCTAGGTGCAACCTAGACGGTCTTGACGAATTTTTAACTGAACCCAGCTTTTTCAGGATATTTCGAAGGTCAGATTTCGAGTCGTTCATCGTTTATCTCTCAATAGAAGTAACCGTAGATGAAAATGTGATACATATTCAGAAAGAGAAACTCTTCTAGTGATAAATCTGAAAATTTCATCCATCTAGGTGTAACCGTTTGGTCTTGACGAAATTTTAACTTAACCCATCTTTTTCAAGATTTTCGAAGGTCAGCTTTCGAGTGGTTTATCTCTCATAAAAGGTAACCGTAGCTGGAAATGTGATACATATTCTGAAGGTGCAACTCTTCTAGTAATTAATCTGAGATTTTCATCCATCTTGATGCAACCGTTCGGTCTTGACGTATTTTTAACTGAACCCATCTTTTTCAGGATTTTTCGTAGGTCAGCTTTCGAGTCGTTTACCTCTCAATAAAGGTAACCGAAGAAGGAAATGTGATACATATTCTGAAAGAGCAACTCTTTCGACACGAGTATCTCCCTGAAAAATTATCTTAAATCTAAATATGATACAAATGCTTGAATTGGAGTCTTGTATAGATAGCGTAGCGGTGAGTGAAATGTAACTGCTCAAACAATATAAACCTAAGTGGTTAGCTCTGAAGAGCCTGATGATACTTTTTATGGAAAGCCGTCGAAATATATGCAACCACCCTCTATTCTCCTCGAAAACAGAATTAATTTATTCAAGTGTTCACCAAAATTAAGATTACATTCTTTCGAACTGAAAAAGCCTCTGTTCCTATCTCAATGCGACACGCACTCTATAGTCAAGCGTCTGAAAATTACAGGCGACGGAACTCTCCAGTGTTACAGTTCAGTGATGTGAAAAAAAAACGACGAGCATCCCCGGAAAAAAAAATTGGTGAAAATAGGGTTCGAGACGAAGAATTAGTCCGAATCTCCCCGACACCCAGTAACAAGTGTCTCTCCGCAGAAATCTGGACCACTTATCTCAACGGTGAATTCACTGTCTGAATGGATGTTTATTTCGTTACTTTGCTCCCATCGAATCTCGGAGCCCTCAAGATTGCCTTGGAGTGTTATTAAGTCGAATTTGATGCAGTGAAAAACGCATTTCGGGAATAGATGTAGGATGGGACGGTGAATTTATGTTATTACTCTGGAACCTATCGGACCGGATTTCGCCTCGATGAACTTTTTTAATCACATCAGCTCAATTGGCTCGGTCCCGAGTGGAGAATAATGGATATGAATTTGGGGACACCTTATCCGATCGGACTTTGAAATTTAAAATCAATTAGAGGTTGGTTCCCTTGGAATCTGATTGGCACGACAAGATGCGGTTAGAACGTTACTTTTCGATTTTATGCTGCAAAAAATTTAGATAATAATTAAGGGTTTGACAATTCGGAAATAACTGAAACCTTTTCTGAACACAGCCTTTCTCGAGAATACCCACAAACATGATATAGTCAATCTTAGCAAAGAGTTGGTACTCTTTGATCTTAATGATGATCTGAGACAGTTATCCTGAACATACTGGGAAGAAGCATGAACTGAATTCAATTTGAAGAATATATTTTAGAGTAAATCTTCTAACTCTTGAGGAAAATGGATTTTCGATTCCATGGGCGAATGTATAATTTATCATTAAGCGTAATAAATAGTCCGTTTTGTTTTTTCATTGTTATTTTGAAAACACAATTTTTTTAACGGCTGCCAAATTGCTTGGAATCTATGAGAAATATTGGGATTTTTTTCTGGCAGCCAAGCAGCTTTGGACATGTCAGAGCTTCTGTCATTTTCATTGTATTGCATACGCAAATAAAAGTTGTCGGGAAATTATTATTATACAGGGCGAGTCTTTGACTCGAACAAATGTTTTAACAGTAGATTCTTGAGGTCAAAAGAAGTACTTTTTTCCTTTACCATTTTTTCCGAATCGGCTTGGTTTAAAAGATACAGGCTGTTAAAAAACCATGAAAAATTATATTTTTAGTTCTATCTCACAAAAGTTTTCTCGAATGAAATGAGTTTCGGAATATGGTTTCTTATTTATTTGATGTATCTTTTTCGAACACAAGGTATCACCCACGTCTTCCAATTTTCTCATTATGATCACTACGTACCATAAAAATACCGAAAATTCAAAGAACCCAACTGTTGAAACTAAGCTGGACGCTATCCAATGAATATTTGAACGTTGTGTAAAATAAAAGTATTCTTTACATTTTCTCACATAATGTGCCGTTTTCGAGTAATTTGATGTTCAAAAATTGAAAGTATCTGTAAAAATTTGAAGAATTGGGTAGTTTTAGCTAGTTATTCTGCGGGTAATTTTGTTTTTCCAGGGGTGAGCTCATTATGAAAACTTAAAATGGCTGGAAAAAAAGTGTTTCTTTTGACCTCAAGAATCTACTGTTGAAGTATTTGTACGAGTCAAAGTCTCACCCTGTATAATTTATTAAATTATCGCCGCTATTGACGAATCAAATTTTTTTTTATGTTGGGTATAGAGACCATCAACTACCAATCATGTTTTTGTTGATGATAATATTGGTAATTTCGAAACTTTGATTAACGGCCTTCCACAAGGATCAGTTTAAGCACCTCTTCTTTTCAATATACATCTTTGTGATATGCCTACTACTTCTTCTGAGAACTTTATATACGCTGATGATATTGGCTCTTGCATTCCCTCATTCTGAATTTAGATGCATAGAGAATAATCTATCTAGAGATTTAAAAATTTGGAGGAATTACTTCTTCGAGTGGCGTTTGCGTCCTAACCCAAATAAAACCGAGGTTTCGTGTTTCCATTTGAATAATCATAAAAAATATAGAAAATAGAGCGTAGTTTTCGGTAATTGTTTTTTTGGAACATAACTTCAATCCAAAATATCTAGGAGTTAAGCGGTATTCCTAGCTGAATGTCGAAGCTGATTTGGAAAATTTGCGTCAGGAGATGAAAACTAGGAATGAAATCCTGCATCAACTAACTGGTACCTCATTGGTGCTGATGCACCTACTTATCGAATGGCAGCCCTAGCTTTGGTTTTTTCGGCCGATGAATATTATTGCCCCGTTTGGGTTAATAGTGCTCATGCGCAAAAATTGAAGCACAGCTAAATGTTTCTATGAAAATCATAACTGGAACTATTAGATTTTCACCTATTCAATGGTTACCGGTTCTTTCAAAAATTGTACCGCCCCATATTCGTTGACAGACTGCAGTTATGAATTCTTGGAATAAGTTTCACTCCTTTCCCGACTCATATCCAATTCTGTCCTATATTCCACATAATACTATTCCAAGACTGAAGTCGCATGAAACCTTATGGTCTAACTCTTTCCTTAATTAGAATGTGAGGAACAAGGCAGTCTGAATGGAATACGTGCACCAATTTCAACCAAGAATTTTGAATTATGGTTTAGCCAGATTTAGCACCATGTGATTTTTTTCGCGTTTCTGCTTAAGTTGCCCTTTCGTGTGACGAGAAACTTGAGACATCTCCTATCAGGATGTTGTTTTGTGGCCGATAAAAGGGATTTTCAACATAACTTGAGTTTATTTAAAAATTTCCAGTGCCTTCATCGAAATTTATAAACGTCGAAGTCTGATCTGAAGGTCTTTGGTTTCAGGCACACCAAGGCCACATTTCTGTTTGTATTCTGATCCGAAACAGCCAATACTTAATATATCGTACGAAATTTTCAAGTTTTGAAAAATTGTTGGCTGTCGAAGCCGTGGGTGGAAGCTAGTAAATGAATATTTCCCTTACTTACCTAATAAGCTAGCGAAAACCATAATAAAACAAGTCCCCAAGTAGACGTCAATCGATTTAACGTACGATATCTTGGGCAGTGCTGCATTCGTCGAAGACATCAGCGTGGTCATCGTGAGAACGGTGGTGACACCCAACTGTACACGAGCCGGTGTGGCTGTCCGGTTCAGCCAGAAGCTGACCCAGGAGATGATGACGATTAGTCCCGAAGGAATATAGATCTGGATGAGGTAGTAGCCCATCGAGCGCACGAATTGGATTTCACAGGCCAGTCGGGAATAGTTTCCTGTGAACGGGGATATAAATGACAACGAGTTCTGGCTTCGAATTGCCAACTTATAAACAACTATGTACCCAATTATGTTTTCCTTCGCTTTACTGGCATTTTTCCGTAAATGGAAAAATATAATATATGGGTAATTCCACTGTTATTAAAGGTATAAGGTATACTCGATTTGATCGTTGAATCAAATCAACTCGCATAAAAAAAAGTTCGAGAACATGACATTTGAAACTTCTTTGTGGAAATCAGTAATTACAAGCAGAAGCACTGACACAAAGGATTGATACATGAATTATCCCTGAATACGACCCTGAAATCTCAACTCAGGAAAAATTTGAGGGACAAATGTAAGAATAATGCTATCAAATGAAAAAAATAGATAGCCAAATAGAAAATAATTATCTGTACCAACACAACAATCATTTTCTGGATATTAATGGTTCGAATTTCAACCATACTGTGTCCTGTGTAGAAATATGATCAATCAACGTTTTAGATCTATCTATCTATCTATCTTACAGAACCTTCAAACAGCATTTCAAACTATCGAAGTTCATTCTAAAATATATCTTGATATTGTTCAAGTTCAATACGTTCCTCTATTATGTACCTACATATTTGACGTCTCACCTGTTGTAAGGCTGATTTCTGAATCTCTTTGTTTGTGCCCTAGAACTTTGAATTGCGGCAAAGACACTTCATTGGAGACACCCACGGAGTTAGGTCCCTCGTTCCATTTATATCGGATGTCTCTCATGGTATAGCCGACTGCAAACAAACTTCGATTAATAAAATTATGATTCGAAAACTGCTGGTTTTGAAATATGATTTATTTTTTGTGTGTCTATTTTAAATTTGAATCTCTTATCAGACAGAGTCGATGTTATTTTTTTGAACTTCTTAAGTTTTTTTTTAAAGTTATCTTTCTCGATCTATGCTTTAAAATCGAACTCTCATTAACCTACTGCATAAACTCTGCATAACTAGATAAATTACAAAGAGCGATAAGCATTTTTCAAGAGAAACCGAATAAAGTTTCTTGTAGCTATTAAAAAATTACGTTGAACATATACATAGTGGACACTACAACAGTTTCCTTCGAAATATATGATAAAAATTTCGCGAAACAAAATTTCTTCAATCAACATAAACAGTTTAATTATCGAAATAATGAAACAAGCCACATATGACTTATTTTCAAATGTTTTTCATCCTGAATCGACGCCTACGCTACGTCTAGGATCTGGGATTGGTTGGCATGTGAGAAATTTGTAGTCGTTGTACAGGGTGTTTCAGGAGCGGTTGGTCACAACCTAGTGTTGAATGAGGGTCATTTCAGGCCTTTCAGAAGAGTTGCTCCTTTTCTACTCAAAGGCCGTTATATTGGGTGATACAGGATGATTCATGGATTTCGGCTTGTAATTTTCGATATCCGTAACTTGAGAACGGGTAGTCCGATTTTGATGAAGATTTGTGGGCTCGTCAACTTCCAATAGCCCTTCGAGATGGCACTGGCTATTCGCAGACTATCAGGACAAAACTCAAAATATTGAATTTATTTTTCGATTATCCAAAATCTATATTTTCTGGATCAGTTGAAGAAGTTTTGTTTTCGGAATTTTTTTTCAATCATTTTTCAATTTTCACTTCGAATGGCAACGAACGAACGGAATCATATTTCAGGTCCATTTTTGAGAATACAGTCCTGTTTTCAATCATTTAGTTTTAATTTTCAATGTTACCTGCCGAGATTTTAATTAATGAAAGCTCTGTTTTCAATTTTTAATCATTCTGAATCATCAACTTACAGCAAGTGTTCAGTACCTACGCTACCTAAAAATAATATTTGAAAAATGTAACATAAAATCCATATTTTCTGAGCAATACGAACTTCTCCATACTGTAGAGCAAGCACACTCACTAATGGCCTAAAGTACAGAAGAAGCAACTTTCCTGAAAGGCTTAGATGAGCTGCATTCACTCGTGAAACACCTTGTTTATCATTTACAGAAATTTAAAACTGGTGAGGCATTGAATTTTTCTCTTGGAACCAATACATAAAAAGAATATAGATAATAATAAAAGTTCCTTGATAGAGAAAAATGCAGTAATAATAGATGATAATAATGATATTGATGATGATAATGATAAATCGTTTTTAATAATTACAAATCGTTTTTGATAACTGAAAATCATAAGTAATATGCAAATGAAAATCACTGTGGAAACATCAATAATAATTAAAATGATATAGTGAAGTCTGGCATTGCCATTCCTAAACAAGTACATCAAATAAAAAAATAAACCTAAAATTAGGAAAATACCACATGCTTTCACATATTCCACATTTGCTACAATGGAAAAACCCCAATATTTCAAGCTGATACTGAATTGAAAATATGCCAATTGAAAATCAATTATTGAATGCCTGTGTATGTTATTTATTCGACGAAGGAAGTATAATCTAGATTTTCAAATCAGAATATTCGATTGAAAAATGAAATGAGTGCTTAGTCATCAAGCTTATATCACCGGTGATAAGTGAATTTAAAAAAATTATCAGATTTATATGGAATGATTCTGAAGAGAAGTCTTCTGATTTTCTGAATGCTTTATTCGAGGACATAAAATACTTCTTTCTGCACTCTGTGAATCGATCAGCTTAGCAGCCACCATACCAAGTAGGATTTTGAACATTCCCATACACCCATATGGCCACTGCTTTAGTTCCACCGCAATTACTCTCCGTATGACATGATAGCCCTATGAAATATAGCGGAAATGCACGAACGATATAATGGAGGATGTCATGAAATGGCAGTGATACATTACGAAGTTATGGAAATATTCGGTTCATATATTTTTCGACGTATTCGGGGCTGTTACGAACCCACTGAATCGATTATGTCCTAATAGTGATTTAAAGTCGATGCCGATAACACTGAATTAGCAGGCGAGCTTTAGATTATGGCCTGAATTGGCCGTTGATAATTTTAGAAAAAGGTGAAATCGCTGCAAGTATTTTATGGGGTCGGAAATTATTCAGGAAGAACCCATAATATTTTATCGTTTGGGTAGTCTAGTTATAGATGTTTTAATCGAATAAGATGGAGTGGTTACGATTTTTTTGGCAGACATCAAGGAGAGTTCCTACACCTACGTCCCACACAGAATACATACAGGGTGAGTCTTTGACTCGTACAAATATTTTAACAGTAGATTCTTGAGGTCAAAAGGCACACTATTTTCCTGATCCATTTTTTCTGAATCTACTCTGTTTAAAAGATACAGGCTGTTGAAAAACCATAAAAAAATGATGTTTTATATACCGTTTTATCGAATGAAATGAGTTTCGGAATATAGTACCTAAAAACACCAAAGATTTAAAAAACCCGACTCTGAAACTAAGTTGGACGCTATCTAATGAATATTTGAACGTTTTGTAAAATAAAAGTATTTTCATATTTTCTTGTATAATGCGCCGTTTTCGAGTAAATTGATGTTAAAAAACATTTGCGATAATCGGAAAATTGGGTACATGGGCTGAAAGCAGCTCTGATTAAAAGATCCATAGATGTGTAGTGTCATAGATTAAGCTTGTTATTCTGAAGCTAATTTTATTTTTCGAGGGGTGGCACAACTCATTATGAAAATTTAAAATGCCGATTTCCTTTTATCAGGGTCTAATCGGAAAAAAAGAGAAAGAAAAATGTGTCCTTTTGACCTCAAAAATCTACTGTTGAAATATTTGTACCAGTCAAAGACTCATCCTGTCGGCAAAATGTAATGAAGAGAAATGGATATCTAGAAATTTGTGTAGAGTACAACTAGATATTACGGGTATCATTGAATGATGATCTTTTTTCTATAAATTTCCACTTTCTTCTTAGATACTCTTCTTAGATTTTTTCCAAAAACAAATTACGAAGAAATGAATTATTTCATTGCAGTGTGAAAACATTAAGTACTTTGAACAAAAAAAAAACGGAAATCTTAAGCCTCGGTTAAATATACAGGTATGCATACGGATGCAGCACTCATTTTCATCATGTTATTTTTCATTTGACGATTTTTGTACAAAATTAGACGATGTTGCCGAATTTGAATGCAATTTTTTTTAAAATAGGTAGTTGTTTTGTGAAAAAACTAATTTATTCAAAATATTGTCGGATATTATTATCCGGTGAGTCTTTGTCTTGTACATATATTTCAATAGAAGATTCCTGAGATCCAAAGAAAATGAAATTTGATAAATTGGGGAAAAGTGTTTCTTGTGGACTCTAGATTCTACTGTTGAAGTTAAAAGTTATGTACAAGTCTGAAGGTCACCTTGTATAGATTATAAGAGTATTTCTTTGCCCGAATCTAATTCAATTTACAGAGAATATAAGAGAATTAAACCTTCAAAGGAAAGATTATAAACAAAACGAAAGTGAATAATTAACGAACAGGTTTTGGAGTCGAATTGTAGTAGAGTCACAGAAAATATTTGTGTATTTGTGAGTGTTTAGATCCAGTAAGAATGCTGGGCATAAATACTGCCTTCAATAAAATAAAAAATATTTTCAATTAATCAAAATGACATGAAAATTCATATTTCTGATCTTTGATTATTGTACTCACAACTTTCTATTTCTATTTGACATAGTTGCCGATCCATGGGAAAATACTGTAGGTTCATGGGACATGATGCTGTGATGGTTAATCTGAAAATCAAGTTTTTCTATTAATAAAATCATAACATACATATTTTCGCATTAAAAAGTAAACTGTATTCATCTTAATGCATCAGTGACATCTGAAATTATCTATTGGGAGTAATTTCGAGGTTCAAAATCTAAGACCCTTAGATTGTGTTGAGACTGATGAAATTATAGATATTTTGTGAAGAAACATGAGACAAATACAGGGTGTCCCAAAAGTAGTGAATCAAACGTCACGCCCCGAAAGAGTAGAGCAAATATTATCGAATGACACCAACATTAGTTCAACGAAAATGTACCGTTTCCAAAATAATCAGAATTTTTTTAAAATACCTAAAGTTGCCGATTTTCGAAATATTTTTCTTAATCACAGGGCCAGTTTGTGAAAAAAGATATCGATTTCAAATTATATTGAACTAAGATTATTGTTTTATCTGCCGTAATTGAAATTATTTCAAGTAGTTAATCGATAACCTAAGTAAATGTAAATTGAAACCACTGTTTTTTCTACATGATTTTTATTACACAGATTAAACTCTCTCTATAGGGGTGATAATATGGGAGAAAAACGCTATCCTTAATCACAAATTGGCCTTGTGATTAAGAAAATAGGTTAGGTTTTTTCAGAAACGGTACATTTTCGCTCAACTAATGTTGGGGTCATTCGATAGTATTTGATCTACTCTATCGTGTTGTGACGTTTGATCCACTAGTTTTGGGACACCCTGTATGCACTCAATTCAAAAATTGTTTTATCTTATATTTTGGTAGATGCAGTGTAGAACAAAAAAAGTAATTCCGGTAACAATTATTATTAACATGAAAGACTATCAACGTATGGAAAATTTTAACGAAATTGAATTTCTTTGATTGAAATAACGAAGATGGAAAATCATGTAACTTCTTGAGAACTGCAGTGAGTATTGAAGAACTCTCTATAATGGTTCCGTTTCCTTTATTTATTCACGTATCATCTGAGACCAATATGAATCTGCTCAGAAAATCTAACGGCTCATATTTCCCGAAATTGAACGAACCTGCCACGTAAATATTTACGTTTCTCTTCAAACACGATCATCCTCTTAAATTGCGCTCAAAGGGCGGACGTCGCCGGTAACGTCAAAAAAATGTGGTTTAGAAGAGGAACGCTCACCGAATGCTCCTTGTGATCGATCCGGAATGATGAATACGAATGAACTCGTTGGACGTAGTGGCCACGTGAAAATAGGATTTTTTCTCGTTTACGAAGAAGGTGTCGGGAACCCAGATGTTCTTGATGAATTCGGAACCGACGGACAGCGTCTCGACGCCCGCCTGTTTTCTGAAGGCGAGCCGAGGATCCGTCCAGAACTGGCGAAAGTAAAAATCTAAAGTGAAATCCTGAAACATAAATCGAAAGCACTGAGAATTCCGTTATTGCAGGTATTAAAAGTCTAGTGACTACTGGAGAAGAATGAAACATTCAAAGGAAAAACGAAAAAAGCAAGTTTATGAACTTTTCGATAGTGAAAACATGCTTGCATTCTACATTATTGTGCTTTTACACTCTAGCAACTCTAGTTTCTTTCGTTGAGAGTGATAACCTTCAACATTGTCCATCTATTATATAATAAATTAATGTAAAGAGATGCTTATCAAAACATCTTTTCACAGAAGTTTCATTCAATGAAAGTAAGAACCAATATCCAATACTTCTTTCATGAAATGAGACTTGAGCTTCACTAACATTACAGTATTAAATCCTTTTTTCAACTCAAATCACTAAAAAACTACAAGATCTAGCTACTTTTAAGGAAAAATTTTCAATACTGCAGACAATAGGGATGCTTAACTGTTTCGCTTCACTTCTAAGAGCATCTCTCAAATAGAGTAGAAAATATAATTAACTCATTAACAAAAACGTTTCATTAGTGATTCACTGTGATCACAGTTGTCTCCTTTGTTTTGAAGAATGCAATAACTTTTTGTTAAATTGTAACTGGATCCCAACAATGTCAAGAAAAATTAAAATCGATTGTTCGTATAAACCTACAAAAAGAGTGTAATTGTATTAAGCCACATGAACTTGGTAGCCAATGAATATCTCAGACTCCTAATAAACCTTTCAAGTGATTTACAGAGCAAAGGTTTAAGGTTTCATGTGTGAAATAAGCTGTGGGATATCCTGCTGTCTATAAGAAGAGATGCAAATTATTCAATTTAATAAAAAACGAGCTTAAATTTCACTCCAGTGAATTTTACCCACCCAGACATCACAATTTTATTTTCAATAACCTCCATAACCTCCAAAATCAAAATTTGACCTACCTATAACATGATTTTTGAAATGAACTACATAATTACAATTTTTGTTTCTTTCCACATACAACCGAGAGAGGTTTTTATCAAACTCATCCTCATTTTGTGAAAGATAACATCTTATAAGATAATGTAGCGTCTCTTCGGTTAGTTTAACAATTAATTCCTGTTGAGTTTGCCGTGACCAGATCGTTTGAATTGACAGGAAAAACTAATGAATTCAGGAGAGTAAAAGCGCGTTTTTTTATGGCCCTTATACATTCTAGTGTCCTGTACATGTGTTTCACTTTGTGCATGTGTAATTTTTTTTCTGTATACGTGGGATATTGGGATATTAGATATGTCATGAAACGAAATTATTTACAGATCAAACGGCAACATGGATCTCATTCATTTATTTTGTTTTCATAGGGTGACTTGGGACAAAGCCGAATAGATACAAGCGGCGCATTGGCAGCAGGAAATATGCCGATTTTTCGCAGGATATTATTATTTACGTTATTTCCACAAAGAAATCACCAAAGAATGAAAGATCTCAAAGTTCACTTGTTTTATTTAGTTTTTTTTACATTCGAGTTGCAATATATTTACTTTCTCTGTAATAGGGGTTTATCATTTAATTTCCTTACCGAATTTCAACTATATAATCACAAATTCTAATATTTCAAAACTATACGCCGTCCCAAGTCACCTATTTCATTTGAGAGTTGAGAAATCAATGTATTTTTACTTGTTTCCCAAGCCTCCCAACTCGGTGGGTGACTTGGGGCAAGTATATATATTTTTTTAATTTATATATATCCGAATTCTGAAGCATGGTAATTATCCTAATCAATAGTCTGAATCATTCAGCATATTTGAACCTCTTTCTCACATGAAAATAGGTCACCGTTTTTGAAATATGACAAGTTGAATTTCAAAATCGTCCCAAGTCACCCGAATCAACGGTAATTAAAAAATTTGCACTTCTTTTTTATGATGAATATGATTATGTTATAGAACACACTTGAATTCGGAAACCACTAAAAGAATGAAGTGTGCCAGCTGAGAAAAGAAAGCATATTCTGAAAGACCTTCATCAACTCGTGACGTATTCCATATCCATACGAACTATTATTAATAACGATCTGAATTTTTATCAAAAGTTGATTGAATATGAAACAAGTTTTCTGTTCGTTGAAACTTAATTTCGAGTTCCTAGAAATTCTGATTATGTATTCTAACGGCTCTCTCCATAACCACGGCGTTAACCGAGATGTTCAATTTGCTCGGTATGAATAAGTTATTACCAATTTAAGCTCAGATATTGACCTATTAACTTGCATCTTAATACAACTATGATTGAACCTAGCAAGCTTCCATATTCTCAATGTCTCACAATGTATACTACCCCTGGAAATTTTCATGAAACTAATCTATCGAGTTATTCTCTGTAGATAGAGTAGATGAGAAAAAATGTTGAATAATCGATAGGCTGATACGAACTTTAGAGTCGATTTCGATGCTTCAAATAGTCATTAACCTTCAATGGGACTTCAAGTTGAAAATACTCATATATTCAATCGATATATTGATGGAGTTTCTTGGTATGGAAGCTGCAAGTCATGCTTCCTGTTATTCTCTCGTATTGACAGTTTTCGCAGACACTTTGTCGTGAAAATTTCGAAAACGCATTTTCATATTACAGTCTACACACTACAGGATGTTTTTAAAAGTGATCCTTCCAGAACAGAAGGTAGAACTGGTAAAAAACCATTTTACATTTATATCTATACAAAACACTCAAGAATAGGCAGTTGGAAACTTCAACATTACAAAGTGATGGTTATGGGAAGTTAGACCCGTACTCAAGATTTCATGGAATCGCTTTTGACCTCGATGGATTATAGCTCCGCCATCTTTAACGTTTTATGTGGGTGATTTTTGGAGGAATGATATATTTCGATGAGTTCTATCTTCTGTCGAAAGAAATACTTTTAAATCATCCTGCGTTGGTGATTGGATTTGAGTTTTGAGTTCTGAATTGGGATATTTGGCTGCAATAAGCCATTGATAAAAAGATCCATTTCTTTAATTCTATACTGTAAGGCTATCTAAACTAGAGTTAAATCTTTTTTTGGTGTCGTTTGAAGGGAATAATATACTAATCGAAATGCTTCAAACATGAATGTAAATGATTTTCAGTGCAATATCAATTAAAGCAATCAATCATAAAGCATCTACTGCAACAAACAACTACTTATCTCTGCTAGGTCCTCGTCCTTGAGTAGGGCTGACTACTGGTTCACACCCATTCAAGAGAAGCGATGTGTTGTCAGATCCGTAGTCGTGAATTTTCTGTCTAACCATCAAAAGCGTTCTTTCCATATATGAAATGACATGCACACAGCCTAGTGTTCAAGACTGCGAATGATTTACAGGCAAATATTTTTTTCATTTCAGTATTTGTCAGAACAGGCATTCATATATACAGGCCACACGCAATCCATCGAGATAGAGATAGAAGATATGTAAGAAGAATGTAAGAAGTGTTATATGAAATTACTAAAGTAGTAGCTGGGTACTGACTAATTATACCTACCTTGGTTAAAAGAATCATTGGTGTTGTGAATAAGGTTGTCATCTAGTCATGTAAGATTTGGTGGATTTGAAATAAGTATAGGGGTGAGTACTAGAAAGGAAAGGGGTTCATTGGATTGTTGATTGTTCTTTTGATGTTCAACTTGCAAACCTGTCGTACTCTCATCAGTTATTTCCCAAGACTTTCGACTTTTTCACTAGCTCAAGACGAGATGAGAGTAGAGACTTTCTTCCATAAAAAGGTGTACGCGAGAAAAATCAATCAGTGGGATATAGTCGAAGTTGTTTCCTAAAAATCTATTTCCCCTTCGTATCGTCGAGAAAAAGAAGAGAAAAAGAGAGCAGGGAACCAATCTGGTGAAAGGTGAGGAAACCTTTTCTGTTGATAAGATTACTGTGAGTTCATTGGCATTTCCACCAAATTGTTTCCTCGTCTAGACCTTATATTTATACTTATATTTCGCCTGTTGGAAATGCTAATGAAGAATTATATGGGTTTCGGAGTTTAATTAAAAGCCTAAAACCATTCGCACGTATAATACAGCTTCTGATTAAATTCGGTCGAAGAATATGAACACCCGAAATTCATTATTTGGGAGTATCTACGAATTATACGGACAGACAGTTTTGAACTAATTTATTATAGCCATAATATAATAAAATTGGGTCAGTAGGTCGTCCCTAGTTTGTACGAACGAATGGAGTATAATTTGTACCTAGGGTGTTATAAGTTGAATTGCCCCAAATACCTAATGAAATAATCAATAAATTGCAATATATTCAAGTGTCCTCTTTATTCTTGTATAACGCTAGATACCTGCAATGCACGTTATATTTTCACCGTATACGGATAACTGCAGAGGAGGTTAACTTTGCCATGAAAATAATCCATCTTGGTGAACTGACACATTTCTTGCGTTGAATTCAACACATATCTGAATGCACCAAGGAAAGCGTATATTTCTGGTTGACTTCGTAAAGAAATCAGATGGAAGAAAGGTCCCTCATATCCAAATAAAAAAATATTATCAATTCATCAGTTTTTATATCTATGAAATTTCAATATGTGAAAAAAATATCGAAAACAACGGGCATCATACTAAAAATATTCGTTTCCATATCCCCCTTGGATTTCTCTTCCCTTACGTTGTGGTTGCATCGGAATAATTGATAATTATAAAAACCTACATTCCTGACATGAAAAATGAATCTAAAATGCACGAAAATTCTTCATTATACATTCAACTTTCGACGTTTGCACTGATCAGGGAAAATTAATGAAAGAGCCAACTTCACGGTTTCGTCCATATAGTATAGCTAGTTACCGAATTCATTTCGTTGCACACCAACTGGTATTATGCATTGCAAATTTCGTCCCTTGTACGTGAAAAACGTAATTGCTTTTCACGAGCGAAAAGCACTATTTGCATAACTGGTTTTTCCGCTTGATCACGTTTATTTTCTAGACAAGAATAGCATTTTTCCTTTATTGGGAAATCATGCAATATGTGTATACCACCTTCGTTATTCTACCTGTTTACTTTAAAATCCTTTCATTAATCAATTATTATATTATATTATACTATATATTATATTATTCTTGAGCTTACTATTAATCATAATTTTATATCTGCTGTGAAATACTCAATTCACCGAATATCTGTTTCGTAGGGAAAAATATGTGTATTAAATTTTCTTTCTATCAAATTTTCGCTAATTTGAGATCAGTTTTATATTTGAAATGTATTAGTGGACCAAATTGATCTGTGTAGTTGTAACAAATAGTCAAATTGGGACTTAAATATCAATCAAAAGTATAGGATGTGTAGATAAGGAAAGGTCGAATTGACCAAGATCTGGACAGTAGCATTATCGATAAATATAGAAGAGAATATACAAGATCACATAAAGCCAATGAAAGCGTACAAGGACAGAGGAACTAACTACAAATAGGTACACAGGAAATTCGCAACATGCACATACAAATACATTACTGGCACAGCAGGACCCATTCATTGGATAGTGTAAGATGAGTATAATGAGTCGTACCCAGCTAACAAATACTAAACATCGATAAAGTCATCATCCATTTATAAAATTTAAGTACCATCATGACCTCCGAGACTGAGCTGATACTGAGGACGTACATGGTGACTCCCACCTCGACAGGCGGGCCTGGAAAAGTTAGAAAATGAGTAAGCCTGCTGTGAGAAATTAGTTGTTCCAAAATAAATTCAAATTGGGTTTGTCGTCTGTAAATCGAAAATGGAATGGTCCGCATCTGATGGTTTATCATCCCATAATTCGTTGGATGACTTTCATCCGCAGGTGTATTCACTAATGCTTCGTACTTACCACCATTTACGTGAACAGGAATAAAAGATGATTATTTCAAAGTGTTGTCGTTGTCGAGTAATTGAGTGACTACAACACGTATATTATAAAAGGGAATTTGAAGGAAATCGTATCTATTTTAGTTTTCATTCAGTCGAAGAGTTTTTATTTTCGAAATTTCTTAAGAATTCTTGAGAAACTATAACCTAATTGTTATTAGTTGAAGTCTTCATGTTGAAGAGGAAGGAATTAAAAAAGTAATTCAGAAATAGAAATATGAGAAGTAAAAGAACGATTTCAGAATAGCTAAGCCGAGTTTATTAGTTCGGAATTTGACCTGTCCATAAATTAAAACAGGAAAAATGATCTAGAAATACGAGATTTACAACGGGTTTCATGAAACTTTGATCTTCCAATCAACGATGTGACAGTCACTCGATTTCTAAAACGAAATGACTGAAACCTTTGCATTTCTGAAAATATTGAAGAAGTAAGTGATTGAGAATTACTGAATGGAGGTAAAAACATCATAATTTGATGCGAAAATGATATTCTGAATGATCACGACTGAATTATAGATTGAAAACAAATTGACGTCTATTCGTCAATCAAGCGTTGATTCCCCCATCAAGTTTTATGAATTCCAGGGTTAGTGTTGTTATTCTTAAGGTAAAATCGATCAAAATTTTTTTTATAATCGTGGTCTGCACATTTTCCCAACCGAATGAGAACAAATATCTTTTTTGGAGTCAAAAAAATAGAAGTTTTGGGACATTTCTTGGAAATATTATAATCTATAAATGTGACGCAAAACTTCCGAATCAATGAACCCCATTTTTCCAAGAATTTTCTGAAGAACCAACTGATAATAGTATTTCCATGGCTTCTTGTTATATTTTCGTATATCCTGTATGTTTTCCATGAATCAAAAACCTCGCCCGAGAGTTAATTTCAGCAAAATAAAAGCTAAGTTCCGTGCCCACATCCTTTGAAGTAAAGAGAATACCCGGAAATTAATTTTCCCAGTTCTGTATGCATTTCCTTTGGGTAATATCGGATTTCAATCTAAGATCATGTCTTTAATACGTACTTAGGGAAATGAAACGTTCGTCGTGAATGAAAGGAAATAAAGTATAGTTGTCAAAAGGACGCAGCTAAGTACAATTTTATCCACGAATGAATGCTGTCAGATCTACCGAGATAGAAGAGAGGAAGGACAACTTAGAGTATTCAAAATGGAATGAATTCCACAGAAGGGCTTTTAAGTTCCTATATAAATGTCATGTATGGATCATGGAAAATATACATTCAGACCATTCACTTTCATAAAAGCAGTCGGTTGGCCTTGGAAATTTTACATATTAAAGTTTTTGTAAGAATCTCAGTATTTGATTGTTTCATACAACTTCAGTTGTATATGTAGTCAAAATGATTAAATTGGTAGTGAAATGAATAGGTGTTTTTTATCGGAGAATATTTTCTTTGAAATTTCTGCGTGATATACTGAAATATTTTTACATATTATTTATCCTGCCTAATTTAATGGTTAGTTTTGTGCAGAGTTACTAAGAACAAATACCTAAGAAAGGCAGTTGTTCAATATTTTCCTATGAGATAAATATTACTAGGTATTAGTTCCTAGTAACTCTGCATAAGCTCACCATAATATTCAGGAGATGAGAGTACGTGAAGCATGAGTGAATACCCTGGTTCGACCCCACATAGACCTGACCTCCTCGTGTTTTCCATGCAAAATAGGTATTTAAAAATAGCTGAGTGCAAAACACTATGAAAAACATCAACAGTGTTGAAAAAAATACCATCTGGACCTCCGACAGCGAGCTGATACTGAGTACGTACATCGTAACTCCCACCTCTACAGGAGGGCCTGGAAGCGAAAATGAAAGTTATAGCGTTTATAGCCCAGACCGCCATTAGCAAGATTTTCTATGGATTATCGGAGGTAGGAATTTTACCAATCAGTAAACGTTAAACAGAAGATTGGAATAGATTTCCCTCTTCCCTCACTAGTAGAAGACATTCTAACTCAAAAATACAACAAAAGTATTTTATAGTTGTGTCATTTTATACATTTTACCCATATCAATTTACCTTTATACTTCTTATGAGTGAATAAACTATTTCTATTTTCATTTTATTGAATTTGTAGTAATCTTTCATTTGATTTTAACGTGCGACAAAAAAAATAATTGTGCACTTCGGTTCCTTTGTTGATTTGCAACAGATTTTCTGTGGGTATTGAATTAGATACCTATATGCCCTCCAGAATGGCAGAAAATATATGAATGAATTATCAAAACCAAGAAACCAACACTTGACCTTAG
Organism: Coccinella septempunctata; assembly: GCF_907165205.1. Taxonomy (NCBI): domain Eukaryota; kingdom Metazoa; phylum Arthropoda; class Insecta; order Coleoptera; family Coccinellidae; genus Coccinella; species Coccinella septempunctata. The sequence continues at coordinate 23,385,544 of NC_058194.1, forward strand.
AAATCTGCCATCGTTCTTCCATAAGTTTCACCACAGCTCAATTAGTAACCGATGCATTCGCCATTTTGTAACGCCAGTTAGATTTATAATTATCAACTATTCCAGTTCTCACTGAAGCCATTTTGAATTCAAGCCATCGTTCACTCGTTTTTAATATGTTTTGAAAACGAGAAACTTCATCTATTATAGATTGGTTCTGTAGATTTTGCGTTTGCATTTTAAAAAGAATGTGTCGAAATCTCTCCCTTGGTCTAATTGAAAAAATCAACACCAACCTAGTGACACCTATACCAGATGAAGTTTCAATACCAAACAAACAATAAAGGTGTCAATACAAGCATTAAGATTTTCTCATTGGAATGAATTTTGTCGCATTCAATTCAGTTCCAGAAAAATCATCCCTAGTTCCTTGTTTTATTTCAACGCTGACATTTCACCCGAAAGCATTCATCATTCAACGAAAAGACGGGTATAAAAAAGGCAAATGGCACATATCGGCTGGTCTGATGCCTCCTTTATGGCCACATGTTTACTGTTCCTTCCGCCATACGGAAACTGTAAACGTGGTGGATTTCAGGTGTTTGAATAACTGAAAGAGGGAGGTTTCAGGTGAATCGTTGTTTCTTGAATAAAATCTGGCTATAAACACATGATACACCCAAACTTATGATTAATTCATAGATTGTTTTCACGGTTGGTGCGTCACTTTTATTGAGCATGGCGAGGTGGGGGAATGTACAGAATTACGTCAGCTGAAAATTTACAGTGTATCTAGGTGAAATGGGATAGACATGGATGAGTCTATCTTGAAAGAGATTTGTTGAATTATTCATGACTTTTCAACCTTGTAACGGATATTTATAAATGTTTTGGTAAAACACTGATCGATATTGTTATTTCTCTAAAAAGCCCGGAATGATATAATTTCTTGAATTTTATATTCCATAGTTTATTGACGATCTTTATTCCCATTTTTCTTCACTCATTTCAGTTCCTAAAGTATCACCTTCCCGCAATGGTGAAATTAAAAACTAAAAATAAATTATTCTATGCTCAGTGAGTATAGAAAGAATGTTTTTTTATAAAAAGTAAAAGTTCAAGAAAACTGAATACTTGCTATTCTAATCTATGGAATTCATAAATTATTAAGGTTTTCATCATTTTTCTTTGCGTAATTCAATTATTCGTATAAATTTAAATGTATGAGTTATTGTTCCAAAAGAACTACCCTTCAGGACCTTGAACAAGAAGAACCCTTGTTCGATGAAACGTCCTCCCAAACACAATAACATCATAAATTCTCTTCCAGGTAAACATAAATGCATATCAATATCACAATAAGGCCCTTCAACAGAAGGGGCTCATCTGTATAATCCATATAGATATGGAAACAAGACGCCAGTATTGACCCAGAACTCAATTCAAGGATGCAGAAAGACAAACAATAGAAATGTCTCGTATTGAATTCAGTGAACGTTAGCAACATATGGTTATTTTCTCATCTGCAAGGATGCTCCACCTGGAAAGCGTCAGTAATTTAGTCAAGATATTAATTACTGACAAGTTATTATTGGAGCTGGGAAGAGTACACCACGTACAATGTTATATCCTCTTAAAGATTGTTTTCCACAAATAATTCATTGGACTGTGTTGGTGAATTCTGTGAAAGTCTTGTATTCGATAATTGTTAGTTAATGTAATATTTCTTTACTTAAGGAAGAATTTTTCGAATAGTATGGCAAATATCCAACTACGAAAGTTTGTTTTCATTTTATTTTCTGATGTTGCAGACTTGGAAATATGGAAATCCATCACACAGTTGTTTTGATTACTATTAATTATTATAAGAAGAAAAATATAATGAAACATAGTCACGATGTTTGCTTCAGAATGTTTTTTAGAATGCGAGTATGTATTCAAATTCATGAGTTGTTTGAAACGTCTGAAGACGCGAAATGTGACGAAACGAGTTGCTCCAAATTTCCATGTAATAAAAAATTGAAACCAAATCATTAGAGAATGTTTGTATTTGGCAAAGAGAGGCATTCTCAGAAAAATAACCACCTGGTGAAACGAATTCCAACACTATGCAATATTCCACTGCAGAATCGCATAAATATCTATATGAAGATGCATCATGAATTATTCAGTTCAAGGTATCACACAACTAGACTGTGGAAAAGAGCATTCGGAAAATTTATGACTTGCCTTTTTCACCTCTTTCGTTCTTGATACGTTTCCTGTCATTGAGTTTGGTGGATGTTGGATAAATCGCCCAACTTGGACTCATAATTTATGGTTATAGGAATGGTACAATGCTCTTTTGTACGGTATTCTGAATTATAAGGTGTTGGCAATTTTCAGGAAGATTTCATGCTTTAATAGAATCTACAAATACCTCAGGGTTCTAATTTGGGGATTCTTTTATTCGTTAACTTTATTGACGTATGCATGTGATATAATTAACGATATCGCAGATTGCTATATTATATAGGAAGATATAAGACATATTTATATGAATGATACACTGAAAATGAACTGAAATTTTACAACATGTCCTGAACAGCGCTGTGAACTTTAAGTTTTTTTTCAGAGATCCGAATAACGTATGATCTAGGTTGTGTCCCAGACCATATTATGTCATATACTCTTAGCAGTGTGTAAAAGCCTCCATATCAAAAACACCGCTAGAATACAGCATAATAGCTGTATAACCGACCATTTCTTAATCAACTTTGGAATAAAACAAGGCTGCGTATTAGCGCCTTTACTCTTCAATATTTTCGACAATTGCTGACATGAGTATGCCCGCAAGAAGTGTTGGAATAAGGTTCAGATTTGATGGATGTCTGTTTAACCTGAAGCGCCTCAAAGCAAAAACCCGTACAAAGTTTATCACGGAACTTCAATATGCAGACGACTGCGCACTTTTCTCTAGCAGCCCAGAGGATCTAAAGATAATTTTGGACACCTATAAACATATTAACGAGGCTTTAGGCCTTAGACTCAATATCGACAAAACCAAAATCCTGGTAGGCCCGCCAGAAAACCTTCAAACAGATATCAGTCTGGAGGATGAAACAGGTAGAACAGTTCAAATACTTGGGAAGCTTCATAAATAGTAGGTCTAACCTGGGCACAGAAATACACAACCGTATCAGTTCAGCATTACAGGCATTCTGAAAGCTAAGCGACAGAGTGTTTCAAAATCACGACCTCATTCTGAAGACCAAGACAGCTGTTTACAAAGCAGTAGTCCTCCCAACGCTTCTTTACGGAAGCGAAAGCTGGACTCCTTACAGGCGACACATTAAACAGCTTGAACAAACACAACAACGTCATCTGAGACCAATAATGCACATCAGATGGTACCACAAAGTTTCAAATGCAGAAGTCTTGCAGCGCGCGAGTTGTATAACAGTTGAGACTCAAATAACCACGGCCCTACTCAGATGGAGCGGCCACATTCTGAGGATGCAAGACTAGACTCCCCAAAATAGCTCTGTACGGCGAATTTACAGTGGGACCTCGGAATCCTGAAGGCCAGTATAAGCGGTTCAAGGATTTACTGCATCAATCTCTAAAATCAGTTAATGCCAATCATAACTGGGAAAAACTAGCGTTAGTAAGATCACAGTGGAGGTCTTTGGTTCACAGTTATAATGGAGACTCGAGAAGAATACAGCGGCGGCCAGATGTGGTTGGTGACTATCCATGCCCAGAGTGTGGAAGGATCTGTAGGTCACAGTTGGGTCTCTTCAGTCACAGGAGGGCACAAAGTCACAAGTAGCCCTAAGAAATTCTAAGTTTGATCGTACCGATAGTCTTTTTTGTAGATTTATTCTCGGTAACGAGATTCAGCAATGAATGCATGAATGATTATGTCATATGGCGAATAGATCATACAAACTATAACCATAGAAAATGGTTTTATATGTTGCAACCTTTCATGGCTAGTTGTATTCACCCAACTAAAACCGCCATTTGAGAAAGGGAATAAATATTTTGGCAAACGTAGATGGAAGCAGTTAGAAGATCGCAGCTTTATCATCTTCTAGTTAATGAACCCGGAAATGGCATTCGGATTCAGCAAAGCACGGGAGCGTCATTCGATGTAGTTCATCTGTTGAACTTTTGAATTCAGAACACTCCCCGGTCCTCGATTAGGGCCGGCGATCGTTCAGAAGGTTGTGAACGTTCTCCCTTCAATTTATGCGCAAATTGTTACCTACGAGAGGCCGTTTCCCGCATAGAAAACACCAAGTTCCACTCCTTGGCTTAATTTACAGGCTGCGTATACATGACTCGGGCAAGTGAAAAATCGAAAAGCACATTCGATTCGTGCAGAATGAAATGCCGGTTGCAGTAAATCAATGCGGGGTGGCGGTTGTGAACCAGCAACCCCCAAGGTCGGCCGCACTGTGTTATATTCACCTCAAGTTGCCAGGTGGGGGCCAACTGGCGGCACGCCGATGGAGGTGAATGTTAGGCCAAGTCGATCCATATTTTGTGACGTATTTGAATATTTCAACCTACTTGGAATAAGGGGTCATCTTGATGTGGCACGATAAAACGCTGCTCATATGATAATTGAAACGACACAAACAAATATTCGACATTTTTTCCACATTCCGCTATGAAATTATCATTAAAGCAATCTTTCCTTTGTTTTTTCCAATGGTGAGTTCTCAGTATTTGCAGAGGAAACGTAAACGTACATATCTATGTACGGGACAAGAGAATAGGGAGGAAAAAGCTCAGCTAGTCTATATATTACTCTATACAGCGTGTTTTCAAAGATGAGGCTTTTTTCGACAGAAGGTAGAACTCATCAAAATAAATCGTTCAACCTAAAATTGTCTATATAAAATATCCAAGATGGCTGAGATACAACCCCTAGAAGTGCGAATTTCAAGTACGGGACATCGCAAAAACGAAACAAAACATAATATGGTTGGAAAATGAATGGTTCAGTACCAAGTTCATCGGATTAGATGCATCAGGTCCCTTGAGAGAATAATAATTGTTGTATCGTGCAATTTAGAGTGAAAAAAATGAAGAAAATCGAGGCAGTTTCTTGAAAGTGATTATGTTAGTTATGTTGAAAAAGTGCTATGATGTTTCCACATTTCATCCCATTTTTACGACGATTGTTGGAATGTTCGAACAAGAAGATTGTGATGCCCACTGTGAAAAAATTCGTGAATAATTTAGACGAATGTTATTGGTGAGATTTTGAAGTATTATTCTATTTTTTACACTTGTGTCCTAAGTCTCTTCTGTCAGTTGGTATCAAAATGAGCCATTTCATGAAATAGTGTAAGTTACTAAAAAAAATGAGAACAATTCGGCAATCCTAAGTTTCCATTTTCATCACCAAGAAAATACCGAATGAGACAATATCCTTACGAAACCACATGGTCGAATCAGGAGATAAGTTTTTTCCCCACTGCTTTGCGATAATTCAGCCAACAAACGGTCTAGGGTCGTATTAGGATCTATGTCAGTACTCATTTTCAATTTTTTTTTCAACTTTGTCATTTTGAAAGTTTTGTATAGGTGATTTTTGGTGAAATGATTCATTTTTTCCTTCTGTGGAAAAAAAGTCTCACCTTCAAATACAGCCTGTATACTAATAAGGTGATTTGTGACAGTAAAAGGTTCAAAACGTTGAGAGCTTAGGAGATTGCACGAAGTCCTTTCGCTGGTCACAAACCACCTATACTTTATTACGAAAAAACGACCCCGAAATACCCAAAAATTGACTAAGAAAAAGAACTTTTGACATTTCTCAATTTCATTTTTCCAATCGCTGTGAAAAGAAAATCAAGCACAAGTGTCACCTGTGTGACGAAGTACAAGTGTACCTATGTGCGAAGCATAGATAAGTCTCATCCATATACATAGAGAATGGACAGAGCATTCTCTATTCGGCTCTACAGTAAAAATGGCAGAAAAATGTGAGAGAGAGATTACCGAACCTATGGCCAGTTGTTGTCTTTTTCTAGGATTTTGATTGGTCCACACTCAGGTCTATGTCCATAGAAAAGAGACAAGTATTGGCCGCATCATAGATTCCTCTCTTTCTACAGAGCAGACACTTTTATGCGGGTATTATTGCTCAGTCCATTCTCTAAGGATCAGAAGTTCTTCTAATATTTTGGTAGAAATCAAGATATCGTGGAATCGCAGTTGTATTTAGATGGTCTTTATGATTGCTGTGAATTGGAAAGACTTCGATTAAAGATATCTAAACGCAGATTTAGCTGTTTTACCTGAGGAAATACTGTATCTAGGTGCGGTGAACAAGCGAGCCAGTGTTATGCTGATCTATTGATTGACTTTCAACGAGTCAAAGGAAGGATTTACGTGGATTTATCCAGAGGAATAGCACCATGTTCTCCGCAAATTTATTTTTACAATTTCTTTCAAAGTCTTTGAAGAAATAGATGTGTGATGTTCCATACAATATAACTCACTTCAAAACCCATTGACCATTAAAATGCTCCACTACAAAAAAAACCTATTTTCATCGAACCTGGCACACTTCCTGAAACATACTCTATTTTCAATTGAAGTTTGAGGCCAATTCGACGTAACTACTATGCAGAATGAGCGAAGTTCTGCGAGAACATGTTGAACCCTTCGATGTGCCGAAGGTCTGAAATGTTTGGGAATCACTGCATCAGGCAATTGATGTAGCAATTAAGTTGTTCGAGCCTTAATTGAAAGAGAGAAGATCGAAGATGCGATTTCTCCCTCCGACAAATCGACAGTCTGAGCGGATTACTTATCAAGTTGTCTGGATCTTTCGATAGCAATTATCGAAGTAAATAGAGAGATGGAGGATTCATTAGATCCCATTTTTAGGTACCTACATGGTGGATGATTAACTTATTTAGGACAGATACACATATGAAGACTTAGGATGATATGAATAATGAATTGCGCATACTTTTTTCTATATACATGAACTTTTCTAGCATGGTTGAAGGTCTGCTAGAATTCGGAACATTTAAACCTACCAATCATTCGGTCTAACTAAATATGAATCTGCGAAAATGGTCTGAGTGTAAGACAATGTTTCAATTGTTTGTTTATATCAAGGAACGGATAAGATTTGTGGTGTTTTAAGGAAAATTTTCATGAACTCATGAACGCATGAACTCATGGACGCAATCTTCCGATGTTCTCATCCATTTCGAAGTGGATCTATGTTTTTGTGTGTGTGTGAACACACAATATAGAGAAAAAAAGGCCTATATAGATGTACAGATCAGTTGGAGTGTAGATTTCTCATCCCTTAGGAAACTAAGGCATGTCTGTTCATACGTAGACTTGAGTATTGAAGTTCGGTTAATACTCAAGGCTATAAGTCAATTAGTGAATTCTTCGATTCAATTCACCCAAAAGGAAATCTTACATCAAAGGATGATCTAATGGTTCACCATGTTTAGCTCTCAGTCTCAGAATCGAAAAATATTTCTTCCATTGAAAATGGTGGGTTATTGCCTTATTAAAAATATTCGCGAAGACCTTGGCCTTATTTCAGGTAGCTAATAACGTGGGCTGCATTGCGTGAATTCGTTTTTTTGTCAAAATGACTGTTCCGTTGTCCTGAGAATATTCACGATATCCAGATTGATGTAATAAAACAGAAACTTAAAGCGTTCGTTCGAGTTTACTGGTATGGAACACGAAAGATGTTAACTTCGTTATTCCGGAGGAGAATATTTTGAGAGGGTGATTCGCAGTCGAAACCAATTCGCGGCAGTATAAATTAACATTATCGACGTTCATTTTCCTGTCCGAACTGAATTCCTCCTTTTATTTTCAATTAGGGATAAATTGTCCCTTAAATCGCCCGGAACTGGAGTTATATTTCAGTTAATCTCGAATAATTTCAAAATATCTTTGCCATCTCGAAAATCGTACATAAATACAGGGTGTTTCCAAAGGTGAGGCTTCTTTTTGACAGATGGTAGAAGTCAGTTTGTCGTTTTGAAAGTTCTCTATGATTTCATTTTGACCAGTTCTAGCCTCTCTTTTGAACACACCCTGTATTGCCATCCATGAGGGACTTCAGCGAACTACCGGAGAGCAATCGGATGCTTTGATCTATTTAGGTTAGGTGTTCATCGAGATTGCACATGGGAATGTGGCATGCTTCGAGACGTTGACGACAATTTATTATATCCAGTACATTTGGGTTGATATTTGACATGTGGACTGAGTGATATCCAGAATCCAGTCCTATCCTCAATTAGAGGTGCCACTTAATTTAGCAAAATACATGTTATGCAAAATAGTATATTAACGAGCACATCATGATGTTTATGACTAATATTCACTCTGATGGCGTTTACCAAACGAGACGAAGTAACATTTTTTTCAAATATCTAATTCCAGAAATATTCATAAAATTCGTCGTCAAGTAGGCTATGGAATTTCTTAAATCGATATTGTATGTCTTAGCCTAATTCTTAGCTTCTGCGGTATCATTTTCCAGATAAACTGTCAAGTTAGCATTCTGGATTGTTGCTGTATTGAAATGATCAATAAATCAAGAAGGACCAGTGAATGATGGCTCATAGATTACAAGTGGTTTATGATTGTCATACTGCTAAAGAAAATGTTTAGGTTATAATAATTTTTGCAACGGTCGTAGATAAATAGTTATTTAATCAACTAGGTTACTAATGAAAGCGATTAATGATTGAGATATTTTAACGTGCGAGCGAAGCGAAGCTAGTCAAACTTGACACCAAATAAATTTTCTATGTTCATATCGGAATGCTGATATTTATGCGGCCGATCGAACAATTCGAGAAGTTCATAGAGGGCATATTCGAGTTGTGACATTTTGAGTGAATCACATTGATATCGTTCCCTATAATATCTGTTGAAGAATGTGTGGAGCTGGTGGAAGCTGGAGTTGTAGTACATAGATATATTGATTACTCTCCAACCATCATAATTTTTCTACAACCTCCACAATTAATCCCTTCACAATTCACCCGCTAGGTACTACGAAAATCAATGCGACATACAAATAATTCTTTGGGAATCTGCTGAATACTTTTATGTTCGATTACTCATGATAATAGGGAACTCTAACGATTTGTAAAAATCAGCTGAGCATTCGCTGTCGTGGGGCACACAAGCTTTTCCCTCCATTGATTCGCATGCTCTTTTGATCGAGTATTGTGTTTTGTGCATGTTTTTGGAAAAAATGTTCTTCCCTACGTTAGATTAGAGTGATTAGACTATAACTTTCTAAGAAATGCCTCTTTACACTGATAATAAAAAGGTTTGTGTGCCCCACGGCAATGAAGGGTCAGCTGATTTTGACAAATCGTTAGAGTACCCTATATAATGCAATAATAGGAAATTAACCAATAAAAGGGTTCGTTAACAGCTAATTTCGTGTACGGTAAACAGTGCTATTATTAAGAGGTCGGCGGAAAATAAATTTAAAGATCAGTTTTGCATTCTAACGTGCTTATTTACTCTCACTAAGAGTAGTGGAGACCGGGGATAGTTGACCAACTTTTAGCTAAAAGGCTTCTATTTTAATTTCTTTAGAGTATATTAATTTAAAAACGGGTTCAGTTAATAGATTGACTATTAAGCTTTGGAAAAAAGCGAGAGAAAGCACGTTATTCATTATGGTATAGAGTGCAGGCCAGTTCTTGTATAATTGGAAAAACTAGTCAACCTACCCCATGCCTGGGTAGTTTTTGAGAGTTAGTCAACCTATCCCTATAGTCAACCATCCCCGGTCTCCCCTATAATTGGAATAAGATATATTTGTTCATAGATAATTGGACCTTGATGAATCACGAGTGGATTTTTTTATGTTACACTGTTCAATGACACGCAGTCATTATGTAGATTAATTGACCTGTTCAAGCAATATAAATAATGTACCTACAACATTTTCCTCATTACTCAACATCTAAACTGATGAAAGAAGGCATTCATGGAATTTTTGAAAGAGCACCAATTCATAAATTCACGAAACCGCATTCTTAGTATTGCGAATGAAAAGTCAAGTCTATTAGTCGACCAAGAGATAGTGGCATGTCGGTCTTGGATTAGTGTTCCCGTTCCCGTCGAGAATTTATTATGCAAGTAAATACAGAACTCGCTGAATCCCAACCAAGCCGCTGTTGAATCAGCGCAATGCGGCTGTCTTCATTAGTGAGAAAATTAACGTGTACATTAAGCTCTTCTTTTTCAGTGTATCAACTTTTAATTGAATGAAAAAACGTGAGGGAGAGTCCTCAGTTTGTTCCCATCAAGGGAATGAGATTTTTATTTTTAGTACCTACGCCGTATATGTTGATGTGAAATGATGTTTTTCTCGTAATACGTATCTACTTGAGAACTCTTCGCTTGATGCAAAGCCAACCTGAGCTGAAATATTTAATCACTACTGCGTCTTCATTCGAGGATTCCAATGAAGGCTTTCATACAGATGAGACTGATCTTTCGAGAGAAATAATGAATGGATACATGAACTGTCATTTTTAGACCGATGTGGAGTATCAACGAATTAATTGTTTCTGAAGGATCTTTCATCGTACAACTCCCAGAAATATGGGTGCAAAATGGCGAATGCGATGGTGAATCGTCTGAGATATTATTTCAAGATTGGCCTTCTCTTCCGATCGAGCAGTATTTTAATCACTCATAAGTTACATATATTATGGAAATATAAATACATATTACGTAATTTATACTTATTGACAATATATTTGCAATTGGCATTTCAAATGAGTTATATTGTAGTTAGTAGGTATTTCAAATACTCGTGGTTTCAACATATATTTTTCAAAAATACACTTAGCGATGTTATGAATAGGGAATTTTCATTTCATGACTTCATTTCAGCAACTTCATGTACTTCTTCATGATAAAATGTTGTAACTCTATCAAATATTGGTCACCCTATATATTTGAAATGAAGCAGTTGTTCAAAAACCACCAAACAACAAAATATTCTTGGAATAGTATAGGAATACCACTTTCTTACGAATTTTTGCCGCACGTTTGCCAAACTCAGACACCCAGTATATTATGTTACATGATTAATAAGAGTGAAAGAATTTTATATTATACATTGTGATTAACTGGTAAAGTTAAATGATGGCGATGAATAGACGAAGGAATCTTTGATGAGTAACAGTATGTATCTAAATATTTATTTATAAATCTATAATCGATACAGCAAGGTTATCATTCTATTCCTTTCTAGGTGAACTGCAGGAAAGGAGTTTGTATGCATGAAATGCACGGTTTCACCTTGAAACTTATCGTTCGATACGTCGTTCTAGTTAGGTTATTTAACGACGACAAGTCTCAAATCGATTTACACGAAGTTTGGATAGTTCTAAATCTTCCATTATTCAACCATTTCGCAAAGTTTCAAAAGTCGACGTTTGCCATAATTAAGAACACGCCATCTAAAAATAATACGCGATTATTATAGGTTAAATCAGTCACTTCCATAGTAAAAACGACAAGTATAGGTGGGTTAACGTAATGCAGATGAAACGAATGTTTTCAAATTGAATAGCTAGTCATTATGAAGTAAGTTTTAGCGCCAAGTTGGAATTGAAGGATGATCAGATGTTTTTTATTTTTGGCTTGCAAGGTCTTAGATTTTCTTGAACCAACTTACTTTCTCTTTGTCTACATGGGGAGGAGGATATGCAAATAAAGAGCATACTTTTATCTCACTGTGAAAAACAGTAAGTAGATTATTCCTTCTTCTTGTTTCGGTAAAATAAACATCACTCCATGATTACTGAAAAAATTTTAAGTTTCACTTCGTGTGATTACTTCACAGCATACAGAAAAAGAATTCTTTGGCTAAAAACTGAATTTTTACTAATCATCTCAGATGAAGGACATATTGTGCAAAAATATAAGTCATTTAGAAATTACTAATTGAATATTTTCAACCGAATAGATACCAATAGAGAAAAAGAGAGAGAAGAACTGACATGAAATCAGGAACTTTTGTGTTCTTGTTGAAATTCATGACCAAGGCAATCAACCATGCTCAACACTGCTTAGATAGCAGAATATTTTTTTTTACAGTTTTCATTCACTTTCAACAATTTCAAACAATGGAAAATTAATACTCAGCAGCATGAAAATTAATGCACTAGAGAAATTTGAAAGTTGCGATACATTGCGTAACAAGAGATGTTGAAAAAGTAAGGAAAATATCTGGTTTCTAATAGTTTTTTCTTCATATTATACAAAGTGAGTTTTTGACCCGTACAAATATTTTAACACTAAATTCTTGAGGTCAAAACAAATAAATTTTTCCGCTTAGACCCTGATAAAAAGATATAGCCATTTCAAGTTTTCATAATGAGCTGTGCCACCCCTGGAAAAACAAAATTACTTTCAGAATAAATAGCTGAATCTATGACGCTACACATCTGTGGATCTTTTAAACAGAGTTACGATCAGCCAAAATACCCAATTTTCCTATTATCACAAATGTTTTTTGACATCAAATCAGTATCTATCATTACGTAAAATTATTTAAAAAAAAAACAATTAACTCCGAAACTGCCCTGAAAATTTCAAGTCCCCCATCGGAAGTTAGGGTTGTTATGGACGGCCGGACATAAACTCTTCATCAAAAGGTGATGAACCCTATGGTTTACGACCATTTTCGACCGAATTAGAAAATTACTGACATTTACGTAAAATGACGAAGCTGTCGATCCAAGGAACAAGAGAGCAATACACCGGGTAAATTCCAGTGATATATGTGTCTACATTCTCAAATTTCGCATCAATTTGGAACCGAATACTACGGAACACATCTCCCTTTCTGCATGTTCGCCAATGTCTGCCTCGATATTCACCTACGAATTCAAGATACGCTTGCATTAGCCATTCATGGATTTCATGATGGAAATGTTGATCACATTTCATGCGAACTGACAATCAAGGCTAGGTATAATGCGTTCTGCCAGGTCATTAATGGAAGGAGGAATTCCGAATTAAATTCATATCGGAATAGATTTGCCATAAATCACGGGCTTCGTTCGATGGATAGATATCCGAGGTTTCTATAGAAGAAATATCGGAGCTCATGTCCAAAAATAGGTTTGGAAAATTTTAGGAAACTCCGGCTTCGAACAGAATTTCATTAAACATTGTCACTTGTTCGGATCTTGTTTATCTTCTGCACGGGACATAAGGTTGTTTGAGTTGTCTGAAATTTAATTTCGCAGAAACTGTGAATCCCTTAACAACTCCTACAAGTATTTTCTTCTCAAATTAGATTCCCACCTCTGATATCTTGGGCAGCAAGAGAAACTCAAAACAAACGGATTTTTATATATTCTAATTCCACTCTTTATCGCTACTGAAATATAATTATTCATAAATGATTCAAATAACAAACCTATTTCTGAAAAATTATCATCATTGTTCATAGAGATCATTCTATGATATCCATCATTTTTTCGAGTTCCATAGGTAAAATGTAAGTGCAGTAATTCATAATTGAACAAAGAAAGAGTGTGATGAAACATCATTAACCGTTCTCTTGAAGATAAAAAAATCATCAATTCTGTATAAAAACCAGGAATAATTTGCTTCTCAGTTCAATAGAAAGTGATAGACACCTTGCACATCTAAATAGGGATGTCAAATGCTCTAAGCTGTCCCCCAGTAATTACAGAATTATTTATGAATTAATCATTAATCGATTCAGTGCGTTATAGGACGCTTAAGTTTTAGGGTTTATGGACGCAGCATTTCTTACACTCCAACGGCATGCTTTCATCTTCAAGTGATACATACTATATTAATACAGGCTGGGCTTTTTAAAACGAAACAGACGAGACAACCACCTTAATTGTAGAAAAGTAAAGAAATAATTTCAATTCTTTCTGAAAAATAATAAACCATTTTCACCTTAATTGTTGAAGAAAGTAATTACCAATAATAATTATTTCGTTGACTAATGTTGACAATTGACGGTTACCATCGTAACCACAGAATGAATTAGTCAAATAATTGATGATTTCACATAGCATGGTTAGCGGAATGACTGGTTCTGTACGAAATTCAAAATTGAATACATCGAAAACGAATGCATTAAATGAGAAAAAAATTAATACGCTGAATTCAGGATAAAAAGGCCTTTTAAATGAGGTATCACTCACTCTGTCTTTCCTATTCAAAATTTAGGGGTTGGTGTTCTAACACTAAAGGTTGAAGCGATATAGTTGTGAATTTGTCTTTAAAAGTTGTCCCCCTCGAAACAAAATCGACGTGTCCGAGCATTTTTTCGAAATAAATTTATTCCCCCGTTATCTAGTCTGTTTCGTTTTAAAAAGCCCACCCTGTATAAGATATTAGTTGATGAAGTAAATTTTGACTACCTAATCGATGCTTTCCATTCAGGGAAAGTCAAAACAAGAAATTGCATGTCACAATTCATTGTCTTATTGCCTCTTTCATAAATAATAATTTAGACTGTCTTAGGTTAGACTTATTTATTGGAAAGCTATTTATTGGAATTTACTAACCTCTTTATGATCGGCAGATAATAATATTCAAAAATTAGACGAGATTTTCGATAGCCTCTAGTATAAATGATATATATATATATATATATATTCTTTTGATATAGAGCATTACAATCTTGAACACCAAACAATAAATATAGCATGTGTATGAGATACAGTTTTAGCAGAGGTTAGCGTAACATAGAATTTTTCAAATTCAAGAACCAAATATCAACACTTGAATTTATGGGTATTGCAAAATGGTGAATGGTTCGGTTATCGTAGAATGTACAATTCTACATTTGAGAGAGATTACTGACCACCCATCAATTCATTTCAGGAAAAGTCTCTTCAAGATGTTTATTTTGATAAGATACCAGTGTTTGTTAATTTGATATTCTTGTTTTTTTCCAGAAAAGAATGTAGAGTTTCACAGAAAATAATTTTCAATTGAAAATATAAGAAAATATAGGTTGGAATAACAGAGGAAAACAATCAAATAAAGAGAACATAGGAAGTCTCGGTTATGTTGGTACTTGTTTTGTCGCCCACGAGCTCTTCAAGACAAACTTTCGACGAGATTTAGTATTTTGTGACAAATTGGTACAAATATCCAGCAAAACATTAAAAATTCGATTTTTAATCGGTTTTTCTTGGGGGGACCTATATATAAAGACTAAAGACATCTAACCCCAGACATGCTCGCAGCAATTCATGTCTGGAAATTCAACGGGCCAGTCCATCCTCTCAACAGCATGAGCTCCATTTACCAGGGGATTACAGTGAGGAAAGACATTATAGTCAATTAGAAGGCAGCAAAAGGCCATACTGATGCATGGCTATTGTGTCCATTTCTTTCCTTATTGTCAATACAAATCGAAATTATTCAAAAAAAGAGAGTGAGAGGTCGATAAAGTAAAAAAGAACATATAAAAACAACTTGAAATATCCCAGATTTTCCGCATGTTGACATATGTTGCAGAGATTTTACACCTGATCCCTATCAATTGTTGATCAGTGTATTTCCCAGTGGTTTCTTTCTTATCCTGAAGGCAGTACACTTTTCTCTTATTCATGTATTAAAATAACATAGCTGAGTGCTGATCAGAAAATACTGAACATGAGCTCTTTCTGATATCTCAAGAAATTTCAAATGGATAGTGACGTTTTCTCCTTTGGATTTCGCCATCAGATTCTTCAAGGTTTTTCTTCATGAAATAATATCGATACAATCAATTCACTCGTTCCATGCCCATAAAAAAAATTAAATAAATTATTCAAATGGCATTACGCCCATTAAATTCAGATTTCCATAATTGACGATAATTTTCGAATATGAAATATTTAGCTTGACATACTTTCTATTTATTCCATGAGTGTTTTTCATCATCAACAATCCATTGAATCTACCATCTAATACTAACAATGGAATAACGTGATGTATTCTTGAATGAATTGAGTCCTTAGGCAATGATTGATACCCATTTTGGATACAGCGGAATATAATTATTCAAATGAAGTATATCTTCAGCCACTGAAAGGTACGATTCATGAAAAATACATTTATTCAATATAAATGCCAACCTCTGAAGATATCATTACCCTTGACACTTTGTCGCATTCTCTGAATATCGTTTTTTCTCTTTATTGATTTATCATTAGTACTGACGTCATTGAAGGTCGCTCAATGCAGTCGATTGAATGCTCAACATTAGTCTTCAGAAACGGTTCACCCAATAGGAATAACAAAACAAAAACTATTCTTGAATAATTAAATTTATAGATAGATAAACATCGCGGTTTTTTGTCAAAATGCCAATTATACGATTCTCACAATAACAAAGATATCATTCAAGACACTCGTCGATAACAAATTTCAGCTATTGCCAAGCTTTAGGAGCTGATCTAGTATTATCACTGCTGTATATACCAGGTTCACAAAAATGAGTTAAATTTATAAATTGTAGATTTAAGGAGGATTCATTGCACTGCCACCTTAAGGTCTGTTGTGTCCCCAATCAGAGCTATTCTAACCAATACGTAGCCTTCAACTCGCCCTCTAATTCTATAGTTCTGTTGAACTTCAGTATCTGGGATACCATCAAGGAGGTTTTACGTTCTCACTTCTACTAGTTTCTTGTTCAAAGTTCGCAGTTCACAAAATTTAAATGAAAGCAATCAATAATATTTGAAAATAAAATAAACGAAACACCTCAATGAAGAATTTGTTTCTTTAAGATATACAAAAATAGAATTCGTTGAAAATATTGCACAAGAAACTCATCGTGATCTTCATATGTATTCCTACCACTTGAGCAATTCGGAGAATCGGTAGGTCAGAAGAAAGGGTAGACTTTACATCAAGAAAACAGAAACAAAATATGGCTGTTCTAAACTCCACGCATGAATTGGAGGGTTACATTTTACTGCCCTATTTCCATACCTTAATGATGTGTTAATGAATAGCTGTTATAAACCAGTAAACAACCTTTTCATAGATATATTGATCGCGATTTTACTATGAAAAGCTAATAATGCCAAAAACTTTCGAAATTTAACGGGATCAAGACCTGTAAAGTCTTGACAGTCAACACACAGAGTGTGTTGACAGCACTCATCAGAAAAAATTCTGAATTAAAATTATGTTGCTATGAAGTTAAATGAATTGAAAACTGATAAACTTAATTAAAAACTCGCAACCAGAAATGGTGCTGTTTTAGGACTTTCATATTATTTTACGTTAGTGACACAGGGTTTCATTAATTGACAATAGTGGAGGAAAAGGCGAACCGTAAAGTTATTTATGAACCCTTTTCCGACAGGCGTTCCTGTTTCTAGATAAAGAAATAACAAAAGTTGGCCGTGGAAACTCCCAAATGAGCTCAGGGAACCGTAGGTGGAGGGCAAGAATAATGTCTTTTCATCAAATCCTCCTCTTCAATGATCAATCGTCTGGCTGTGTCATTTCCAGATGGAGACGGAAAAAATGGTAATGACTTCAACACGAAATATGAATAAGTTGAACTAAGTAGTATTTTAGAAATCTTCCAACTGGAACTTTTGCACACGCCAGTAAAATATTTCAAATGAATTTCGCAAACATAAAACAACAACAAAGTGTTTTGCATTTCAAGCATCACACTTGAGTTGTTTTTCTATCATCTTGTCAAGGATATGGCAATTTTGTTCTCATTATGAGGTACCTGAGTTATGAAATTGGAAAAATATTTTCTTCTCCACAAATGCTAGGTAGATTTATTTATATAATTTGGTCTAAAGATGTGGTCTCTATTCTGATAGGGGCCCTAAAATAATGAAATACAGTATTTTTCAACTGATATCATTTATTTTAAGTTTGACGCTCTAGAAGGCAGTTCCACTAAGCTTAATGGCACAAGATGTGCAGAATCTAATGAATTACATATTAATAACGAACAGGAATGAAGTGAACTTCTAGATTAACACCTTATTCAAGTCCTTAGCCGATTACGAGTACTTTGCGGTTTTCTGACTTATATGTAGCGACAAAATGATTATTTTATCAGTAGGAATAAGCCTAGTGGAGCTGTTAGATAAGTTCAACAGAGTTTATATTTGATGTCATGGCAATATAATATATCCCTTCGGCAAGATACTCGAAATTTCTTATATTACTCGAGTAGAAATCGGATTCGAAGTTAATAGTTTGAATTTCGATAAATATTCAGAGCGAAGTTTGAAAACCACGAAACATTGCTGTATTATTGTTTGAAAAGAAAGAAAACTGCCGATTATAAAAAATATTTGATTGGAATCAACTTAATATAGCTAACCAAATTGTACTGAATACAGGGAATTTGGAAATCAATAAAATGCGTCATGATTATTCATGCAAGGTTCTACATGCCCTGATAAAAATGTACTACATAATTGATGAACCTTTCATGTACGATTCAATGTTTGATAAGTAGGAAAACTCGCTTTGGCTATATCTACACATTCGATACATTCTGATGCACTTACCAGCCAGCTCATTCTAGGATATATGGGAAAAACAAATGTTAGGCTCTTCGCTTTTATCATCTTATATCTATTAATTTCAATACGAAAAAAACCAAATGTTTTAACATTTTCCAGTCCAATATGAAATGGATACTTCCTGAAGATGGCTGGCAAATGCTTGATGATTCATCCGAGAAAACAATCTGTGATAACCAATAAAGCCTATAACTTTATTTTCATGATCATTTGCCATTATGATCACTTGCTGTTCTAAGATAATTTATACCTTCGTTTTCACATTCGCGAATCATTCGCAACGCTAAAAATAACGTTTTTAAAATGAATAAGGGGGAAATTTTCATTACAGCAATATAGCGTCTGAATTTTGCACCCCTCAGTGAGAAGTAGGTCATAGGTGGTTATAACGTGAGATATGGCTATAAAGGGTCGTAGAAACTTATTATCCCAACGAATTTCAAAAGTTAAAGTGATTTTCCCTCACCTTCGTGACTATGTTCCGACAATTTTTCCAATTGAAGTTGATGTTTAGCTGGCTAGTTTTCAGCATTCGCTATTATCTTATTTTCTTCCCCAACTATTATTCTATAATGTAATGAACACCCCATCCTAAACCTAATGTGGAAGTTTATTGAAGAAGGACTTTGGAAAATACTGAAATTCCATTCTAGAATAGCATTTCCAAATATTTTGTACACCGGCGTATTCGCCAATTTGTCATCGAATATATTTCAACATTCGCACTATTCAAGATTCTAATATTTGTAATTCGTGATTTAGATTAGACGATGTAAGTATTTTTTACAGCTCTGCGTACAAAAAGCATAATCTTCACAAACATTAGGCCGATGACCTTTTCTTTTGCTCAAAATAACGAAATATCTTCTGCTCCTTCAATTTTATCCACGAAATATGACTAATATCCCATTTTTATATGACCCCATGTCACCTCCAACATTTTTGCTCAATCCGTCTAAAAGTTATGAATCACTTCTTCTAGATAAAAGGAATCTGAAGCGATTAAAACTACATAAACAGGGTGAGTCTTTGACTCGTACAGTAAGAGTAGACTCTTGAGGTCAAAAGAAACAGTTTTTTTCTGTACCATTTTTTTTTCGAATCGACTCGGTTCAAAAGATACAGGCTGTTGAAAAACCATAAAAAATGTTATTTCTATTTACAAACGGATTTATCGAATGAAATGAATTCCGGAATATAGTTTTTCATTTATTTGATGAATCTTTTTCAAACACGAGATATCACCCACGTCTTCCAGTTTTCTCATTATGACCATTACGTACCATAAAAATACTTTTGAAACTAAGTTGGACGCTATCTAATGAATATTTGAACGTATTTCGAGTAATTTTATGTTCAAAAATTTGAATAATTGGCTACTTTGGCTGCATAAAATTCTGATTGAAAGATCCACAGATTTAGCTAGTTATTCTGAGGGTAATTTTGTTTTTACAAGGGTGGCACACTCATTATGAAAACTTAAAATGGCTATATCTTCTTATCAGAGTCATCAATGGTCAGAGAAAACTGTGCTTCTTTTGACATCAAGAATCTACTGTTTAAATATTTGTAAGGGTGAAAGAGCCCCTGTATAGGTAACTGAAATTAGCCAACAGTAGTTATTGGAACAATCGACTATTAGTTTGAAGTTTCACCTTTAATTTTTTCATAGAATAAATTTAGTGCCGCCATAGTTATCAACAATTAGACAAAAAGTTTTGGCTTTACAATAACAGCCTTGTTGTTTTTGAAGGAAAATGACTGCTGTGTGAGAATACACAATTGTATGGATCACATTTTTCTGGTTGCATTCTGAATCAGCCAGCATCAAATTCGCGGATAGTCGCATGACGGAAGAAGAAAGGATCATCAGCATCGATGTGCCTCTTCTGGCTGTCGGGAGCTGAATGGCTTATGTCTATATATACATGCAAAATGGCGGTCTGGAGAAAAGCTGCGCGTCGCTAGGATACTCATCCCGTATCGATCTGACCCCACCCTTATCCCGACACGACTGCTAGATGATAAATATATCAACTTATAATGCAAAAACTTTGTTGTTCCCTCCACCGCCCGCAAACGCCCCACAGGTGTGTCGAGTCTGTCGTCACTCAAGTCCACAACACTCACCTCCATAGTTGGGCCTTACTCTTTTGTCGTAACTAACACCGAATGAATCTAGGATGGCAGATATGTTGACGTCTCCTAGATAACTCCCTCCTTGCGACCTGCAAAACAATAACCATCAACATCCCGAAGATAAAGATAAAAAACAAAGAAAAAAATTAAAAACAAACCACATTAAAAAATTTTTTTATGATAATCCTCGATTGAAAGGAATCAAAGAGGATATTTATCTAAAAAGTTACAACTTAATGAACGTGTACAACGTATTTTAAGGATCAACAAGCACAAATCTAACGAGTGCGTATCGGAGAGTTAATTATTTAATAAATGATGCGGAATATGCAGCAAGGCGATGCTCAACGCAGTTTGAATAACAAACAAGCAATATCTCTCTATGAACTAACAGCAAGAGTGAAGCAAAATGCTACTCCAAATAATTCTCAAATTTTTCCGTGCTAGATTCAGCTCATGAGTTACTCCATGTACAAGAATGCAACAGTTTGGTACTTGTTAACTCTTAGGAAGGTGCAACATGGGATGTTGGCGATAAGCTGGTATGGCAGGCATAGAACCCCAAGAGATGAATTTGGATTAGAAGGAAAAATGTTTACTTCAACAGTTTGGTTCAAAGAGTTATCAAAACTTTAGCAGTTACTAGATTGACAACGATGGGTTTGGGTGGTTTGAATCTGTTCTAGGCCTCCCAGAAGAAGCTCATTCAAGTGGGAAAATTCGAAGTTGCGAAAGTGAAGGACTAAGATATTGTTGGTGCAGCTATGAAGACAAATTTTGGCGGTAAACTCACCCAGCCACCATCCATGGCAAAGCCAAGGCTAGCAGCACGAATGGGGGCCCCATTCGGCTGAGCCCCATCGTCAGGGCTTCCTACACGTGTATACTAATGTCCGTCATTTCATCCGGCAACTGCCACTCGCGAAAAAGTAATGTTTTGGTTTCACATCTGACTCTACACTAGGAGTGGTGTCTGAACCCAGCCAAGTAAGGGGCTACTGCGCGCATGTTGGGGAAATTGACAAATTAAATCTTCGACAGGCCTTACAAACGGCGGTGTGAGGCTCTTTGTCCCACGCGCGCTTTCAGAAACCGTGATTATGTTTGAACGGGGTTGGTTGTAGGTGGCGCACTGGTTTCGGCCAAATTGAGCATCTTCCGAATGCGTACGAAAGATTCAGAATGGGAGTTGTGGAATAGTTACTGCGATTTTTTATTCAACATGTGCATTGTGCGCGAGGAACTCCGTTCATCCGGAAAATGCACCTGCGAAATTCAAAATTTCTTATAATTAAGCGCCTCTCACTAAATCAGCCGATAATGAATAGGAAACAATCTCAGAAAATCATTTCTAAACGGAATATACCAGCTAATTTCAGTTTATACTTTCAGATATAGAAATATAATACTTTCTACTGATACTTTCTCCTTTCGATCCCAAAAAAATGTGGAAACATTGCCAAACATTCTTTCCAAAGAATGTGTTGTAGATAATGGAAATTGCTAAAATCAAATAGGATTCGAGAAGATTTTAGCTCTCATAGGACGGCTTTTTCACCCTTTTCTGATTTTAATGGTTGCTGATTACTCTTCATTTCCTCAGGCAGGCGTCTTCTTCAAGTCATTAAATCAGGTGTCAGTTTATCCCTCAATTTTGGGACACAACTTTCCCACAATTAGTTTCCAAAGGGTAGACTCAAAACAATTTTGAATCTCAGATTATATCTCACAAAATATGACCTCCTGGCTTCTAAATCTTTAAACTGCGTTTAGCATCAATCATTCTGATGGTCATTTATGATGCAATTTTGCTTCTACGTATTTTGACAGACGAATTAAATCTCCCACCCCAAAACCCCTTCATAACAATTTTGAATTGAATCTAAACCCAATCGCCTAACTCTTTGCCGTCTTTGGGTCTGTATTTATAAATTTTGACAAAATAAAACACATATTCTTCGGTCCCTGACTACCAATTTCGTCTAAAATCGGACCAAAATCATGAAAATCGGGCGATACCTTGGAACAGCCATCATCAATTAATGAATTTCGACAAAAACCACGATCTCAAGCACCGAAAACCTTTATATGGGTGAATCAACTTTTAAATTTCCACATGATGAAATTGTGGATTTTTATTTTTTTTTCTCCTATTGTCCACATTTGAATACCTCATTCAAATGATAATTTTCTACTGTTTACGATTCTGTATAGAGCAGAGCTGTGAGAGCTGTTTCTTCAAGAAATTAATGAATTTTACTGAAAAAACTGCCCAAATATGGCGGGTCCCCTGGACCACTATTTGAAAGTATTTTCAAACTGACCAATTATTGTTGAAACTACTACGCGCTACCGCGTGTGAATCATGTTTTATTAATCTATGGTGTGAATATACTCGTACGCACAGAACACTAATATACAAGAAGTGAAAACTCCTAAGTAATTTGTGGCAACACCAAATGTCATTTATATGCCGCCATATTTGGTTGTGGAAGTAAATATTAAATGGCGGGAATTTTGAATTCACAGGCGTACATACATACATACTTTTAGTTGTTTTCACCTTCATTGTAAATTTACAGCTTCTACCATTAATATTGAAAACAGATTTGGAATTCATGATAGAAGCTGTAAATTTACATTTCATAAAAAATAACATCAAGGTAGGACAAAGTTAGAATTTCAGCAATTTATTTATTTTTCATAAAATTTCTATAAACAGTATTTTCCAGAGGAGCACATTTATATATCAGTCAGCCTAATGCAAATACATATTGAGGATGAAATATATCAAACGATCAACAAATAGAATTGTTGATCGTAAAACCTGTTTCCCATATAAAATCTCAGTATAAGCAGAGGAAATGGAAATCAAGTAACATCCACATATATGTATGATACAAAACAACCACGATAAAAACCTCAGCAAAAATCTGTCCCTATAAAAGCTTAGTTATATTGAATTTATTCACATAATGAGCTATTTAAATTATCAGGCCGGCTCTTTCATTGTGATAAATTTTTTGTTCCCTTGTACATCTCGAAATTGAAAACATATCTGAAACAAAGAAAAGAGAATGAAGATAGAGAAAGCTTAGTAAATAACATTTGGAATTGGAATGATAAGAAATTCAGAGATCAAAAATAGCTCAACCTACCCAGAATAGATGAAAATAATATTCAACATTCGGTCGTTCGTAAGTTACATCTCCTTGAATCTGCACTAGAATCTCCTAAATAATCCGCCTCGTTATGTAGTAGGGAAGTAATTTTTCAGTTAAATAATGAAATGTGAATATTAAAAACATGATTTTTGAAACGTCAACAGGTTGTCAATCAAAAGAATTAGGTTAATTTGGTTTTGACTGTCACTTCAACCGGAAATTCATGTCGGCCATATTTGGTTGTAGATTGGATCATAGAAGAGGGAGTTTCACCCCCCTGCTCGTACGTATGTATGTATCGATATTGTCGATAGGTCACGATGTCGATTTTCCGATGCTGACGATGTTGATTTACCGACATTTTTTCGAACTTCCCATCCCTATCTTAAGGGCGTTAGGCAACCAACACTACATCAACATCTGTCATCCTTTCCTAACCTAACAATTTGAATTTCACAATTTCAGTAATTTTTCGTAATTTTGAAATACTTGTGATTAGATTATGAACGATAAATAACGTTACAATAAAGAGATAAGGCATTAGCTTGGATAGCTAATGATGTTGAATTATGATTAATATAATTATTTATATGTAAGAAAAGAAGACATAAGTTACATTATTGCAAATGTAAATTTTGAAGGAATCCAGAAATAATTATATATACAAGCCTCTCATCTATTTGGAAATGATATACTAGATAATTTTGAGATCGTGCATTCAAATATCATAAAAATGGACAAACTACTGCAGCACAGTAGCTATATTTGCATTAACTGTGGGAGCAAAGTTGAGAATTTATTCAGGAAGTATAGTCCAACTGTTTTGAAATTGACTAACTGTGTAAGATATTTTCTGTTGAATGATTCAGTAACTGATTCCTTCTGTACCTGTATATCATCAAATTTAAGGCCATAGCCAATGTTTATATAATAAAGAAAACCAATACAATAAGGGTCGAAAAGAAAATGCTTTCACGGTAAAAAATTTTATTTTTAGGAGAAATGCCACAGAGTTGCAGACAAGTATGTAGAATATGATGTTATAATAATAATAATTGATTTGATTTTGCTCCAACAAAGAGCATATCGTCATATTTTATTCAATTCTAATTACAAGGTGAGATTCATTGCTAGGAAAATAACTTCAATTAAACAATTGCCCATTATAGAATTTGTGGAAATTATCAGTTATTATTCTGCTCATTGACACCTACATTGACTGGTCTTCCTACAACAAATATTATGGATTCAAAAAAATACAGTATGATGGGGACTATGATAATTTTGATTTCTATAAAATTGGTATAAAGAATAGTATACGTAAGTGTGGAAAAACCTGGAAATGAAGGAGTATTCTCTAAATGTTGTAACACCAATGCTAATGCATTATTTCTCCACTCTTATTTCAATTTTGATATAGCAGCCGGTTTCCTCAACAATTTATCATTATGAATTTACAAGTACTTCTGACATTGACCAACTTTTTTTTCAGAAAAATGGCAATGATCTATTTCATCATGTTAAAGCACTATGTTCAAATCAAACAATAACAAAGAAAAATATGCATACGTTGTGAAAGATCTTGTTTGATTTTTTCTGATCAGAAACTAAGTGTCTTATATTGGAAATCCTAAAGGCTATCCATTTTGAACCTTTAGCTAATTTGTTAATTTTTCATGTTAGTGAGAATTGATGAAGGATGATTGGAGAAAATTCATGCATGTAGTGATCATGACAAATTCTATACATCAGCTTTTCAGGAACTCTGGTGTTTGTAATTACAGTTTACTTACACACAATTCTGTATTGCAAAACACTTAAGAGAAAGGTTGTGTCTTTCAAAGAAGTCTGGAAAATACTTTCTGTATCAAGTTTTGGGACATTCTTCTTTCTGCCTGTACTCATTTGGGATATAGGGGTACATCAAGAAATCCATAAGTTCATAATACTTGTTTATATTATTCTTTCCCAGTTAACAGCGTATATGGGTAAGTCCTATTTTAACTACATTCATACAAAAGGTTTCATGTAATCTTCGAAACAGCTTTTTGTTATATATCGATGGTCTTTAAATATATTGATCATTTTTTTTCATTACTTCAAATTCCGAAAATTTAAAATGTTTTTCTCATTATATAGTCTATTTTTATGTGCTGTTTACATGCTACCATACAGAGTTAGTTGTAAGTATGGAACGCCTTATTCATCTCCGAAACGGATGGCAAGATTTTCATAGATTTTGCTGTTCAAGGATCTTCTGTTAAAGGTAGCCGATATAATATATTATTTACATTGATTTCAGATCTTCCTTTTTTTCGGAATATCAATGAACTTTGTTATTATTAATGGACCCCTGTATATTTTTGTCATTTGAAATCCTTAAGACATGCTGAATATTTTTATGTAAGATATTAAATGCCACAATTAAGGACTTATAGCTTCTTTTACTACTGTAATATACAGGATGCTTCATTTGAAAAAAGGAGAGATCGGACAACAATTTTAATATCACCAAAATAAGGACCAACCACAAAATCCTTGCTAACCAAAATTTATAAAAATTGTACTATCCGTTTCCGAGATAACTGAGGCTTTCCATTCTTAAAACTCACTCTGTATGCCATGTTTCAATAAATCAACTTTTTAGTGTTTAACTACCACTTTAGTTAGAGTCAATTTCAAACTTCCTTGACAAATATTGAATTAGGCAAAATGTCGAATCTAGGGTATTCTCAAGGGACACACCTAAATGTACTCTATTTAGTAAATTTCAGGTTTCATAGACCATATGTGATAGTATAGAATAGCAAAGTTATTGAATGAAAATCGAAGAAAAAATGACAGGGTTTGAGGTCTACTTACATATGAAGAAAACCAATGATGTATAGGCCGACGTTTCGTTTATTTTTATAAACATCATCAGGGCACATAAGTTTTTTTTATGCTGTTGTAGAATCCATGGTTAGTGCTCATTGTATAGTCAACTAGTTCCTGGAACTATCACTCAAGTATATCACATAATTTTGGTTTTCTTCATAATTAGACCTCAAACCTGTAATTTCTTCTTCGATTATACATAAAAAGGTCGTAAACCTGATTGAATAAAATATTGATTTATTTTCAGTGATAGTGGATGGAGCAAAAATATGGAGTATTTATACCATTCTGATGTCATATACATTCAAAACTATAATATTCAATTATTATTATGATCATGCAACATCAGTGATAATGCTTAGTGACAGTATTTCTTTAGGGTATTAATGTAGGTATGTTTTTTTATTATTTAGTTCACAATTTTGCCTCGAATTGTTTTATCTAAAAAGATAAATAGTTGTTCTATTGATAAAATGAATGTTGTATCAAAATATTTGATAGGCCTTTACTGCACTCCTGATTTGTATGAAGGAATCTGTTTTTACAGAAATATGTTAATTTGGAAAGGAAGAAACAATGAATAGGATAATTCAAAAAACCTTATGTAGTTCTTTCTTTTTTATTAAAATAAAAACCACAACAGAACAATATTCATTACATACTCATAACCTCAAATAAGTTGTCAACATATATAACATACATTTTCTTCATAATATAGAATGATTACAGTGTAATAAATATTTAGAATTTCCTTTCATGAGCAAGAGTTAACAAAAATCAGCATGGAATGTGAACGAGTCGGTTCAAATGCACCATTATAATTTCCTCAATAACAACTGAGTAACAGAAACATAAAAAATTATGCGATTATGATTTCCTAAGTTATTCGGGAATAGGATTAGAATAATTTCATTATATCTCAACAATTCCTTTCCTTTAATTTTTATTTCAAAATCCCAGACTTATGTTTCTACCCTTATAATATTTTCAATTTCAAAGAAAGGCTAATTCTGAAAAAATTAATATGGTTTTTCCTAGAAAAAGACACAGTTTGCCAATATTTTTCGATAATATTTGTGTAGTTTCTTAGAGACAAATTGCAGTAGTAATTTTTTTTTGTCTCTCTATGAGCAAACGGTCCATCACAGAATTAAGGACCCGTGGAAAAATTTGAATTGTTTGAGTGAAGGTACTTCGCAAATTTAACCACTTGCCCACTTTCCAATAAAAATCTTCGAGTAAAATTATCTCGTATATTTTATATACTCTTAAAAATTTTAGAACATCATTCTCTACATCCAACAAAACCGATTCGAAACAAATATAATGTGAAATGTTTCGAACGATGAGCATTGATAAAAATTATGATATTTTTTGACATTAACATAAACTGAATAGAGATAAAATATACTGAATAAAATAACGGTTCTATAAAAATCTTAGTTGCTATAACAAAATACTTTTCTAGTAAATATTGACTTCAAATATAACTTTACTGATGTGCATGAATCAATAAGTCTCTTTGGCACGCTAAGAATACTACACCATACATTTTGGAAAGGCTTTTTACTTCATAAGGAGGGATTTTGATTTTTTGTTATTTTGATGTAATCATAGGGACTGATACTGCAAGTTAATCTCACTGGATTTCTGATCACATGATCTATAGGGAAAATTATTGAGAAAAGCATGCACCTATCCCAATTAAGGCAAAAGAATTCAAGAGGTAAGTAGGTTTATCTGTTTCAACTCAAAATTTCAAGTAATACTACTTAAAAATTTTGAACTATAAGTATGGAATATTTTTATTAAAATTTGACAAGTATTATAGACAGGTGCATACTGGCCAGTAAATAAACTTATTGAAAAGTGAGTTTTAGTAATGTCATTTTCAAAGTATAGGTACTTAGTTATTTTTGAGTTATACATAATTCAATTACGATATTATCAAAGGTTTACTTAATTTTAGAATTTTAACAACTAGGCCAGAAACCGCTCTTTTCTAACAGTACTATGGTTATAGCACTAAGACTAAATGAACATTTTGTCTAAAGAATACATATCTCAAAAATTATATGTAATCTCTTTTTATCAAACCATATCTATGTAGGTAATAGTTTATGTGCTGGGAGAGAAATCTCTTAAATTTACTTTTTTCTTCAATCATAAAGCCTCCTAGAATATATTTTCATCTGTGAGCATGAAGTAGAAGGTCGTGTTGAGTTAGGTGTAATAATTGATTTTTACATTATGTGTCCCTAATTTTTGTATGTACAGCCATATTATTATTACCTAAATATAAATTTGGATCTCTAACTTTAGAATTGTATTAGCTGTCGTTTATTATACCTGGCATTTTAGTCGAATGGTATTACATCCATATATTCCTTTATATTTTTTTTATAACTCAAGCTTATTCAATTTTTCAACAAGCATCATTTTGAAAAGGTAGTTTTTTTTAATAGTCCGTGCATTCAAAAGATTTTAGTGATTCGAATATTGAAACGTAAGTACGGATAATACCGAAATTGAAGTTGATTTTTTGAGCTTTTTCTAAGGCAAGTGAAAATGAGATTTCAAGGAAGACGTATCCAGGAAATTAAATTTTTCTTATGATATTAGACAAAAGGAGATCAACCGTTGAATGTTTGTGACGCGGGAGAGGCTTGAGTGTCAATTTCCTGAGATCTGTTTGATCATATCGACATTTAAAATCCCAGATGCAATAAGAAAATCTCTACTCATATGTGAATTATTTCAGTCACGTACCTATACAATATTATCGTTCACTGCAGTTCGTACCGTTTTTGTCATTTTTCGTTATCACAACCTTCATAAATAACCTACTCTCTATAGTTGAAACGTGACGAACTTCTATTTTTGGCACTAGGTATACGAGTACATCTAACATATCGACAAAAAAGTGTCCTTCGCACCAAAAATTTTCGAACGATCAAAAAAGGACGATATCATGCCGTCAATTCTCCTAGTCAAAAATTAGTGTCGAGTAGATCATTAACCCCACTGGTGCTAATTCGTGCGCATTTTGCCGATTTTTTCATATATAATCAGATTTACATTGTGTCACATATCCCTCTCATATTTAGGCGAATTGACTATAAATATACATGCTAATACTAACCGAATTATTCACTAGTCTCTGAAAATGATCGTCCTATTTAGGTGGATATTTACAATTATGTGGAAATTATCTGTTCAAAGTTTGCGACCACTTCTACTTCTAAATTGTATTACCTAATCAAAAGTTTCCGAATGAAAGTATAACAATGAGGAATTCATAGAAATGTTACGGTACTTTTTGGTAAGTATAAATGGTGGAAAACACATGATAGAGATTTGTGCCACAGTTCATTCAGTCACACGTGCATTCTGTTTTCAGTTGAAGGGTCAGTTCCTCAAAAGACTTTGTAAGGCCACACCGATGAGGTGAATGAATTGAGGTTGGCTCTTGAAGTGTAAGTGCATAATACGATCCGCTCGAAATTAAAATATAATTTTCTAATCCGATCCTAACAATACTAGGTCATCTGCCACTACGTCGGAGATGTGCAAGTAGATGATCCAGTACATGAGATTGAAACAGACAAAACAAACTGGAAACACAATTCTCGAATATTTATCGATATCTGATGGCGTAGTTCCGTATAGTTTGTTTATCTCCTTTCCAGGCTTCAGGATATGCTGGGGGATCGCAGCCTCGCTTTCTGGTGGGGGAGGAGGGGGAGCGGCTTGGCTCGGGTTCGCACCTCCACTTCCTGCTCCTCCCCCTTGATGACCACCCCCGTGACGTTCACCCCCTATATGACCTCCAGGACCGACATGGCCTCCGGGTACTATGTGTCCCCCGCTAGGTCCCATATGTCCCCCAGGCCCCATATGACCAACTGGTGGGATGTGTCCCCCACCTCCCATATGACCTCCGTGACCTCCACGTATGGTTCCGTATTCGCCGGCTCTGTCATGTCTATCACTGTGTCCACTTCTGAGGGTACCATATCCACATTCGTCACGTCTGCAGTTTACCTTACTCTCCAATGTCCCACCTTTGCTGTGGGCCTTGTGATCATGGACTTTGTAACGGACCTCCTGAAAATGGAAAATCATTATTTTTAATCAATTCAATATTCGTTATCACAAATCTGTCGTCACATTTATGTTTCGATCGGTAGTTACTAGCATGGATAAACAAAAATGGAGCCTTGTTTTGCGTTGTCATCGCATCACTTGAAAACGGCTATACCGATTTTATTCAATTTTTCTTTGAAACCTTCCCCACACTTTGTAGAAAGTTTTAATGAAAGAAAAAATTGCCTGGAAAACTGAAAAAATCAAGAAAATTAAACGAAATTTAAATTTCGCGCGCACGTGTATCTCGGGTAGTCTACCCTCCACTGACAAGTGCTTGAAAGTTGACAAATGAACTTTGTAAACATTGAACTCTAAAAGAACTGGAATGGCATCTCGATGCAGGCAAACTGAGGAAGACTGAAAGGGAAGATGTAGAGCAATCTATCTCTCTCTCTGCGCTCTGTCAATTGGTTTATAACGATGTGAAAAAAAACAACCCGGGGCGTTGAAGTGAGACGACTGCTGCGGCCGACGTCTGATAAGGTTGATTGGTTGCCGAACCATTAGAAAGAGATGGGTTGCTCTACATCTTCCGTCTCAGTTGGACATACTTTTCGTCGTACTCATAGAGAAATGTCTCTGGTCGTACCTAAGAGGCCATTCCAGTTCTTTTAGAGTTCAATGTTTGTGAAGAACATCTATGGGTTGCGTTCGGAATCAGCGTCGAACGTTTTGACACATTTTTAAAAACGATTAGGGTATTAACACGCACAAAATGTTGAATTTATTCCACTCTTCGTGTGGTCCGTTTCGTGATTCAGTAGGGCCGTCATAAATAGTGTATAATCATACGGAATATGATAGGGCGTTGCAAAATTCCAATGTAATTGCACCAAGACATTTGATGTTTTTGTAAACGATCGTTGCAATGCAGATCTGCGTATAAAGTTCTTGGAACATGTTATCTTTGTTTTCGTTAATAAAGGGCTTAATAGGTATTTTCGAAATATATCCCAACATCACGGACGCTACACTTTGACATGGGTGGAATGAAGATATATGCAGAATAAATAAATGGATGGTTCAAAGCATGTCTAATAATACTTGTTCACTTATACTATCTCCAACACAGGATTTTCTAATGATGAGTCTTTATTTAACTGGTAGTAGTCAAAATGAACCTTTTTACCAAAAATCACTTTTAGTAAACTTTTATGTAATAGAGTTGAAAAAATCATCGATGAACACTCAACCTAAAATATTTCCAGGATTTGTTCTTCGATTTAAGCCATTTAAGATTGTTCTACAGACATCTTTCAGAAAATACACGAAAGTCAAAGAAGCAGTATACGTAGGCAAGGTTCATTGATGATCAAGATGATTCATTTCGGTAAGCTCTATTTTCACTCAAAAAATCCACATCCGAGAACATATATATATTTTTATTAGACTCACAGCTTGCTTCGGGGCTTGCCCTCCATCTGGCCCACCATTCACGAATTTTTTCTGCTCCGTATTCTTCTGCTCCACAATTTTCTGTAGAGCCATGAATCTGTTCATCCTCATCTGTATTCGTTTGGCTAAGTATCCCACGGTGGCATATTCTGTAATATAAGTTTTCACATTATCAATAATGATTCACCTGCGCAGAGTGCATGAGATATTCTTAAATTGTTATTGCACTTAATTCAAAAAGTGAACGTTTAAAGTGAAGTACCTATTCAATGTCTCGAGAAAAAGACGGGGGTTATAATGCTTATTTGGGGAATACGTTTGTCTTTATGTTAAAGCCACCAATGGGAAGTGAAAGAGCGGTTCTTAAAGACACCAAAAAGGGAGATTAAATTTTTTTTATAAATTCTAATGAAATATGCACTTAATCAAATTTTGCTATGACGAATTTGATAATTATTCGTTTTTTTGCGTTTTGATACGATCATACCGCTGCAAGCACCATTTTCTTCGAAAAGCATGCGCTGAGTGTAGACTCAGTGGTAAGAAGCCATTACGTTGGCGCCGGCGTATGAAGTGACAAGCCATCATCAGGTAGTTCGATTTTATTATTTGAGAAGCTTTGTATTCAGACCAAAATATTGGACATAAAATGAAGGTATTCCAAGTGTTTTGTTAGATTAATACCCACGTTTCACACTTGCCCTTCTGGAAAATCGACATCTACCGATCCTTCACGAAAGAGGATGAACGAATGACCTGATAACCCCCGAAGATGGCTCCAATTGGTTCCCATTTCGACTTAACGTAAGGATTGCACGCATCGCCTTCATCAATACATTTTTTCCATTTTTCGTGTCAAATTTGCTTGGCGTGCAATTTACGCGCAGTCAAGGAACAAGAATAATAAAACTTCGATCGCCATGATAAAATAGTTTGCTTCTTTTGTGTTCCTGTTATCGTGACTTTCAATCTTAATCCTTTCATTCATGTTGAATTGGGTATTACAGTCTATTTTGAAAATCGACGGAATTATTGCGAAAAGAACAGTTTAATGGTTGGTGGTCATGAAAACTCTGGGTAATTGAAAAAATAAATTCCGCATTTTTCAAGAGTTTTATATGGGTGACGTGGTTTTGATATAGTAAAGTTTAAGTACTTCATCAGATATGCGTTATGTTCGATTGGCATTTTTTTTTATGTTTGTATGCTCGGAAAGCGAAATATATGTCATTTAGTTGGTGCTCTGAACTGCTAGTGTATGGATTTTCATTCTTATTTTGAAATATGTTGGAGATTATACACCAACTGAAATAAATCAGCTGAAATCGTATTCGATATATAGTTCTTCAGTACGGGGAAAGAAGGATTTTGGGCGAACAGAAGTTCTTGGAGTTGTCAATTGAACAGCGTAGAGGGATATATACACGATGTCCTGGTACCTAGATCGCTATTTTCCTCCGTTTTATTTTCTGGCAGGAAAACGAAATAAATATTCGACATGATTCATTGATGAATAACATTTTCGAATGACGGTTGCTCCTCGACTGACTATTGCAGAACACCTTCAATATTTGATGGGGTTGTGGCCGACTGTTTCTCGCAGTGTACATTCGAACGGAATAGTATCAATTTACCTTGTCTTCTTTATTCAAAGCGATGTTCTACAAGGGTAGATACTTATGAATAAAAGATTCGAAACTTGAGAAAGGTACATCGTATTTGGGAGATGCTCGTCTCAATATTTCAAATTGGCATCTTACAAACAAGCTTGCACTACATTGAAATACCAACGGAGTTGCTCGGGAAATCACCCCAATATTTTCTTATTCAAGACTGCTATGCGAATTGGAAAGATTTTCTGAGAATGTGTGAAGAGATGACAATCAGCTTTGAAATTCTTCAAGCCTTTCTTTTATCGATCAATAGGCAGTGGGCTAGATAAGTCTACTAACATAAATAACCTTTATTTTGTAATTTGTATTTTAAGTATGCCGAGTAAATGTGACCTCCTCGAAGGGAAGGTTGACTTTCAAGTTTTTTTCAAATCTGAAATCATGGTAAAGAAGTCATAATCATGCTAAATGATTTGGACAGCTTGTTTAAGAAAAACTAAAATATTTCGTTAAGAAGGTCGCATACAGGGTGAGTCTTTGACTCGTACAAATATTTTAACAGTAGATTCCAGAGGTCAAAAGAAACACTTTTTTCTTCTACAATTTTTTCCGAATCGGCTCTGTTCAAAAGAAACAGGCTGCTGAAAAACCATATAACAATGTTATTTTGAATTCTATCTCATTTATTTGATCAATCCTTTTCGAACACAAGATCTCACCCACATCTTCCAGTTTTCTCATTATGACCATTACGTACCATGACATGTCACAATATTTTTGTTATATTTAGTTCAGTTTTATTTCAATGTTATATATAAGCATCGACTGTAGAGGTCACTAGCCAGTTCATTCAAATATTCCGACGAGTGTTCACATTATTTTCTCGTTATTCGACATACGCCTCTTTACATTCCAATATTATGTATTTTGAAGCCATGACTACCGTCATAATTGAAAAACTACATTGTTACCCCCTAGATAACTTTCAATATTGTTGGGAAATAAATCAGTTTGATGTATCGAAAAATAACTTGTACTATAATGAAATGAAATTTCGAAGAAGGTCAAAAGCGGCTCTGATTAATTCATAATTTGATTTGAACGCAAATTGAGTGCCTCGCCTCTCACACCCTCCTACCACCCATAAATATCTGATCCATAAATCATGGTGGAATACCACCCACTAAGCCAAGAATGAAAATTACCTCTTTCGATAAAACATAATGTAGAAACGTTGTTCCATAGCTCATACCAAACATCCCATAATGTAACTTGTGTACTCTGAATTCAAATCTTAGTTCGTACATACACACATGGGGCGTACAAGCAGATCGATACTCACCTAATGCGCTATAAAGCCGGCATTGATACTGAATATGTAAAACTTTTGAAATGTTTGTACGTGGGAGATTTCGGAAGTTTGTTGTTTAGCATACTCGTGTGCAGAGTGACAGCGATATCGGAGCACCTGAATGTTGGTGAAGTATTTCGTTTTTCTTTATTGACGGGATTATGGGCAGAGAGGTTCAGGAATTTTATACTTCAGGGCTCCCAAGAAGTCTCGCTTCTGTTTATGATATGGCAAGTTAGGTAAAAACATTTTATTACTGCTCATTGGAGAGAAGGTTCCCGAATAAACCAGTTCGAACCTTGTTTTTCACGTACGAAATTGATATGTTGAACTCTTTCAGCAAATAATTTAGAATTTATTCAGGAAATAAAAATCAAATTCGTATTTTATGGTTCATTTAGTCCGTTATTCACCATTAATTCAGTATATCAGTTGGAAACAACACGTGATGTGATACATATTTCCATTTGAAATTCAGCTATGGTTGCAAAATGGCGACGACACGTTACCATTTCGAATGCACGAGTGAAAAATAGTTTATTATTGGATCATAAGAATATCCAATTTGTTGTTGATAATATATTTCCATTCCATAACCTTATTCTGAATAGATTGGTGGCAAAAATGCGATAGTTTCATTCGAAATTCAGCTATGGTTGCAAAATGGTGGCGGTGGAGGTTAAAATTTCAAAAGGATAAGTGAACAACAGTTTATTGTTGGATCAAAAAAATGTCCAATTGGTCTTGGATGATGAATTAACGGTCAATACTCACCAAGAAGGCTGGCGAACACCATGATGAAGCAGGTTCCCAAATAAACGTCAATCGACTTGACGTACGATATTTTGGGTAGGGCAGCATTAGTAGATGACATCAGGGTGGTCATGGTAAGTACAGTAGTTACTCCTAAGGACACTCTGGCTGGAGTTGCGGTACGGTTCAGCCAGAAGCTGACCCAGGAGATGATGACGATCAGACTTGACGGAATGTAAATCTGGATGAGGTAGTAGCCCATCGAGCGTACGAACTGAATCTCGCAAGCTAGACGGGAGTAATTTCCTAGATGGAAAGGTGAAAAAGTTTTAGTACAGCCAAACATTTGAAGATTCGTTCGTCAAATCGGAAAAATACATTTTTGGGATCCAAGGAATTCAAAAAAGTTGAGCCTCTTCTTATAATACCTGTAGATTTAGATTTCATATTTGTTTAAATTACCTTATAGAGTCATTCGGGGTAACTGAGCGCAGTGGGTAAGTGTGCGCAGTGCGTATATCTCGACTATGCAATGTATGAAAGAGGGGTTCATTTGGGTGAAGCAAGGGCGCAGAATCGCCATATTAGTTTTTCATAGGAGTGCGCCGTGCCACGTTTCTTTAACTTTTTATTTGCAATCAATCAAATTCACTAGTTTTCTTGTTAATTTTTAGCATCTCTGTACGTTCTGCCAGGTCCAACTTCCGAGTCCCTCAGTGTTAAACAATATTTTATCCGATCATGCTCATATTAATCTAAATATATAATAAAAAATTTTAGGTTCTCTTAGCTGCTCAACTCTATAAGAACGTCAATTCAAATTTTGGCTTACTGGGGAAAGTGTGCGCGGGTAAGTGTGCGCATAGATTCATTATATGGGCATTTGTTTAGTGAGGAATAAATTATGACATTAATGATTTTCTTGGTTAAGACTCGATCAATATTGTCCTATTTGTTCAGAAAAATATGAAGAGCCACCAACATGGGAATGTATCAAGTGTTGTGTTCACCAAGAATTGTGGCACGAATAATAATGCACTGCTTGTAAGAAGGCGCTTCTGTATTGACAATAAACAGCATTTCTCTAATATTGTAACCTTTTGATGACATAATTTTGTAATTTGTTTCGATTGTGTGGTTCACTAAGCACTGCGTTCACTTACCCCGTGAGGGGGCACACACTTACCCGCAATACGGGGCAAGTGAACGCACTCCGACTTTCTTTATTAAATTCTTTTTTGCGGAAAGAAAACGTTTTTGTTTGTTTGCTTTTTGATGTTTTCTTATAGATTAGAAAATTCTCTTTCTTATGAATATGTTTTAATTTTCCTAGCTTCAACATTTGAAACAGGGTATGGCTTGAAAGGCAAAAGTGCGCACAGTTGCCCCGAATGACTCTAAGTTAATATTTATTGCCAGTTTGTTGTGAAACACAATAAAGTTATGTTTCCAAGTTTCAGTGGAAGCTTTTATATTGCAAAATGGCGACGAAGATGGGATGATTCAAATAATTTTCTCACTCGTTTAAACACCGAACGACAGATTGGATTCAATGAAGGGGAAAGTATCACTTCTTTTGACGAAGCAATAAAGGCATATGACTGAGATTATGGAAATCCAAAGAAGGCCTCATTTATAGGGTTTAGAGAGTTATCTTTGAAGGTCTGAATATGCAACAAGATGGGAGGAGATATCAGCAAAACTGATAGGTCATTCCCCTTACACATTTTTTATTATTGGATATCCAGTTACTTCTTCCAAATATCACAGATTAAAAATTATATTATATGTCAATGCTTTCGACGCCGTTGATGCTTTCGAATAACAGTGCTTCTAAAATTGGTTGAGTAGAAGTGTATTAATTTCAATAAAAAAATTTCGAATACAATAAAGTCGTTTCTTATTATAAATATTTGTTTTTCTTTGCCTATCTTGAAACTTAAATAGCAACCCTCGTATCCTCCTAATGGCGGATACTTTATCTAATGAAATAATCACGCGGTTGATAGCCCTAATTAATGGAAAAGAGGATATATTTCATTATTATAAGGAAAGTCATTTTCATATTGTGAAAGCAGCACGTGAAAACCAGCTTTGAGATATCATTACGTTGTAGAAGTTAAGGATAATTTTACTTTTCTAGAAGGATAAAGCGATTCATAACGAGTAATTGATGACTTCCTATATTATTCAGACTGCTATCACCATTTCAGTGATATTAAGATAAATTTTTCATAGTTATTTGAATCGTTTGACCAAACTGAAGTGGATTAATTTATGACTATACATAGGTAAACCACGTGTCGTTAGTTTAAGGAATTGTATTCATTATAATCAGTTCAACTATATCTTTACATAAGTAATGAGGTTTTTTATATTTAGGGTTTCTCGAAATTGGATTAGAAATTTAATTGTGTTTCTACGTCGAAGAACAGAATGAAAAATTGAATATGGATCAGTAACCGAAATATTGTCGAAATATAAGTTATTAAACGTCACTGA
This sequence comes from Coccinella septempunctata, assembly GCF_907165205.1. NCBI lineage: Eukaryota > Metazoa > Arthropoda > Insecta > Coleoptera > Coccinellidae > Coccinella > Coccinella septempunctata. The sequence goes on from NC_058194.1 coordinate 23,424,053, forward strand.
CTTTAGACTGAATGAGTGAGTCAATTGTTTGTAGTGCATTTCAAAGAGGACCAAACATCTGAGGAATATAAAAATTAACACTCACTTTTTGTCACTTTTAAAAGAAGTATAACTAATTAAGTAAACTAGACTCAGGAAATTCATTTCAACAGTCTATTTTTCTAGCAAAATATGTAGAAACCCGCATTAATGAGAAGATGTAAGTCGATGAAATCATTGTTTTACTCATATGTACCATGATGATGAATCGACATAGTTTCAGATAGTTGATAATCCATTATCGTATGTCGAAGTGCATGTTCGGGGTACTCTCCTTAGAGCACGCTGAGATGAGTTCAAAACTGAGTTCACGGAGAACTAAGGCGAGTTCGCAGATAACCACTTCGGCACAGAGTGCCCTCTTGCCTTGATTCCACACAGGCTTCACCTTCTAATTGAACAACGTAATCATTAAGGGAACCATTAAAATATGCCCCGACCAACTATTTGCAATGGGTACTCCTTCAATTCCGGAATTAAATTGAATTTCCAAACCCCACTGTCACAAAGTGATAATTCGAACGATTCGTTTATCTTACCTGTTGTGAGGCTGATTTCTGAAGCTCTCTGTTTGTGACCCAGAACTTTGAACTGGGGCAGTGACACTTCATTAGAAACACCTACGGAGTTAGGTCCCTCGTTCCATTTATAACGGATATCTCTCATTGTGTATCCAACTGGAGGAACAATATTGTTAGAATGTATGTCTGAATTACTCACATCTAGTACTAATTATCTCTGGGGCTAAATGGTGCGTCATATCTGATGCATTCCATAATTTTTAGTCCTTTTTTCGCGATGTGTGAAATTGTTGTGAATGTAGCATGAGTAAATCGTTCACGACGTTACTATTGTGGTTTCTTTAGGCGGTATTCCCCAAAGGTTTAACAGAGTGTGCTCTATTCATCAAAGAAAAACCTTATATGATGATAGTTTGCTAATCATGTTATTAAGTATTTTCTTATCATTATAATATTGAACGGGATCAGTGATGAGTTGTACAGTATATCTAAGTGAAAAGAAACTTTTTTGAATAGATATATGAAATAATTCACCCTGATAGAAATGAAAAATTATCTACATCCTTGATGAAGGATCTAATTTTAAATAGTTAATCCAAAAATTGCTTTTGATGAGTAGTATTTTTTGTGAGTCTACTCGTTCATGAGGAGATACTCCAGTAAAAGAGTGCACTTGTAGAATTAATGAAGTCAAATTGCCTAATTGAGTACATACTTATCTTGTCACACTTAATTAAAAATTTAACCCTAGGATATAACTTCCGATAGCTTTCTTCACTGGAAATATGGTTTCAAGAAGGCAATCGATTCACACTTCAATATCCTCTCAGATGGGAGCTTGAGTACCTTTACATAAGGGTGTCGACTAGGGAAGGAAATTCTTTTGTGTTATACTTTGTTTGGGTCAATCCCGAGTTGAGTTCAACATCCCCGGGAAAATTCGTTCAAAAATACAACTTTTGTCAGTTGAAATTGGCGTAAATTTCAAAAGAATAGAACATAGCAGGAAAAGATTGAGAGGAATCTTTCGCAGTTTTTCTTGATTATAAGAAATCTTGAATTCTTCATGGTTTTCAAAATTTTAGAGTAGTTCTTCACCACATAACATAACATACATTTCCGCAGATGGTCTATACTTTTATATTCACATAAAAATCAAAATCGATGATGATTGGTATCACTTTCATTAATGCTGAAAAGAATAGTTTTGAAGGTCTCAATGAAATGTGTACTTACAACTTTCTATTTCTATTTGACATAATTGACGATCCATGGGAAAGTACTGAAGATTCATTGGACAAGAAGCAGTAATTGTCAACCTGTAAAAAAAAAACCAAATTGAAAGATTCCATTTGCCTTGTATTTGTTAAGAGTGACAATATGAAATAATAGTATTTGACGCTCTCTTTGGAAGCAAAAGGGGGGGCAATAAATGATTCCAGAATGTGTTTTTGTGTTTTCAAGAATAAAAATTCTGATGCTTCGCCTTCCTAATATTGACAGATATTCGATACCAAATATTAAACCCAGTAAACCCACTGGTTTAATGCTCAAGCTCTTGAAGCACCGAAACACTGGTCTGAAAGGTGCTTGTGAAAGAAGGTCACGATCTCCAAATTGCTTTGAAGCTCTGGGAAAACTCCAAATATGGTGGGTGTGTGAGAGTTAAGTACTTCGATTTGGTTAGAATAGGTACTAGTTTTAATACTTGGATCGTGAAGAGACTGGACATCCAGCGCCAACATTCTACTAACTTAGCTGCCTGTAGATTATCCTCTTCAAAAACCATTCGATGCAATAATTACCAGCATCTATCAACTGGATTGGCATGCCCCAAGGTATAGAACCAGCCATCAGCTTTTGAATCCACAAGGATCAATTGACGATTAGTTTCAAACTAGTGCGTGATTTGCGCACGAGTACCATGTCGAATTAATACACTCGTTTAGGTATGAATGTGTTACAAACTATGCGTGTTCTATTGGACATGCAAACGTGAAAGCAATTAACATATTCCAGGGGCCTGGCACAGATTTTCTACCTAATTAAGTGTTTCCCGGAATTTAGAAACATTACGATAGAAAAGGTGAATGCAAGATTTGTATTGCATGCCATTTTGGCTGCCACAGTCTCACAAGGATTTTGTAAAAACAGATCATCATCATATATGTCATATCATATTACGTGAATCTTTGTAGATACTGAAGTATACCAGAAGCTCTGTGAGCTTGCACGAGTTCGGAGAACCAGCCGACGCTTTAACCACCAAGCCATGGACGCTCTAAATATACAAGGCATCCTGATCGTTGAGCATTGTCATCAAAATGATTCAGGAGAAGGCGATGCATCCAAACTGTGTAAATATTTGATGTAACATTACGGTAATAAGGAATTACACACCAGGTAATGCAGTATCTTTAACCATCAAGTTTCTTTCACAAATATGTAACGTTGTCGTTATAATCATAAAATGCTTTGAATACAAGGTGTTTTTTTTTTCAATGAAAGATAGAACCCATCAAAATAAATCATTTCACCAAAATTTCTTACATGAGAAGTTGACGATAGCGAAGCTGTCACCCCTCAAAGTCGAATGATATTCCTTGAAATTTCCAGTACGGGTCTGACTTCCCGCAGGGTTTTTTTTAAATATGTGCATTTTCTCAAGTACATGATCCATAGAACGAGTAGTGAGAGGGTCACAGTCGTTTTACCCCTATCATTATCAAATTTCACAAACAATTGAAAAAACAAATCCCTAAAAAAATTCTGATAATGTTAAAAAAATGGCAACAGAGAATCATTGAATGGATGTATATGGATCATAATTTGATGGTAGAATGATATTCTGAATGCTCATGATTGAATTATCGATTGAAAACAAACTGAAGTTTATCCGTAAATCAAGCGTTGATTCCCTGATCAAACTTTGTGAAACCTGGGGTTATAGTATCGTGAAAGGGAAGTGAAGTGTGTAAAAATTGAGACATTGTATGGAAAATGAGTTGAGGTCTGTAAATACTCACCGAATACTTCTAGTGATTGACCCTGAGTGATGAATCCTGATGAATTCATTCGAAGTAGTGGCTACGTGAAAATACGACTGCTTCTCGTTTACGAAGAATGTGTCTGGCACCCAAATGTTCTTGATGAACTCCGATCCAACGGATAATGTTTCCACCGATTGCTGTTTTCTGAAGGCAAGTCTCGGGTCAGTCCAGAATTGTCGGAAGTAAAAATCCAGCGTGAAGTCCTGAAAAGGAGAAGAACTGAAGACATCGATCGATTAGTTCTTCGATTCTGACTAGAAACGAGTGCCAGGAACTTCTCTATGGTAATATACACATGAAAATGGATACATCGTGATATATGGGAGTGTAACATGCAATGGAAGACATGCATCCACATGAAACATGAACAGTTAATTCAATGACATGGTTTTGTGAAGGCATCAAATGTTTTCTACTCAAAGAACTTGATCGATTTGCCAATAATCCCAATATAGACAGGAGGCTTTCTTGATCTTCCACTTGATAATTTGAATTTTGTGGGTAATTATGCCCACATCATTCCCCCAAACGTCTTTCTTCAAGCCTGGAGTGCAGCGATCCCATTTTCTTGATATGCTTGGAAGACAGTCGAATTGTTATTTCCAAATTCTTGAACAATCATTATTCCAGTTCTCACACAACACGTTGTGAATATTTGAGTATCTGACATCTGAAATGTTTAAACGTTTGTTTGGTAGTCTTGTCACTGTGCGATTTGCTCAAGTAGAATCCTCATAGTGTTCAATCTCCCCCACACTTAAATTTTTCATGAGATTTCCTGTTTCTCTGAAAGACTCTTCAAGGTACAGAATATTCGGTTTGGAAATGAAAGAGCTGCATCGTTGAGTGAATCCGTATTATTATCTCGTGTTAACTGTTTAATTGTTAAAACATCACCCAAGACATTTTCACCTAGACAGACACTATTTTTCAGATTTTTCTGGTACAGAACTCAATTCAGGCTATCCTTCGTAAATCATCACACTGTTGGGAACTCGTAATTTTTCGTTCTGAAAATAATTTCACTTTCCTGCCAAACCTTCAGCTTCCAAAGCTACCTCCTAAGATATCTTATAGATGAAGAACTTCCGAAAACTAAATTTTGCTCTCCTTCTAAGGTTATAATCAAATAATTTGTGGTTTAAACATTTTCAGGAAATTATCAAAATATTTGGTCTGAAATTCCCAAAAAGTGGTGAAGCGGCTATGGAAAACAAGGTAAATACAGTTGTTTAATTGAAATATTAATCAAAACACTTTACATTCTAGACGAAAATTGACTCTACCCAACTTGAGATTAGTTATAAATATTTTTTAGTTTAGTAGAAGCAGTCTTTTTAAACATATCTTTATGATCTTAATTATATTATATGCTGATATCCTGAATGATACCCTGACTGTAAGGTGAAAAATGAAATTTTATGAAATGAGTCGATGATTTTATGTTGGTATGAGATATGAACATTTTTTTTGATGATTACAACAATACCACGTCAGCAAATGAAAATCTAGACCTAGTGATATAATCAATGCGAATAGATAGGGAACCACTGAAGACTACAATTACTAAGCATAAAAGCCATCTAAGTGTTGAGCCTTTTTTCGCAAGAGCCAATTGACCAATAAACGTTGAATCTGATGAAGACGATTTTTAATTAATTGAATTGATATGGCTTAAAGAACATCCATAATTGAAGTAAAAAGTAATAAATAACATGATTACTTATGAAAAAACTCAATAGCATCATCAGTTTTTCTATCTACTAAACTAAAGATGCTATCATGATCACGAAACCTGAATAGTAATTCTCAATTTCATTGGAGATTTGCTCCTTTATAGATCTTCCATTGATATCAAATATCAGCATTTCCACGAATTCGACTGAATTAATGTTTAGAGATTCATATATCAATTAGTAGAATGGCTCCTGCGAAATATAGCTACATGCAGTTACTTATCTGCCTCCCAACGCACGGTGCAGATCGTGAATGCAGGTCATTAGGACACACTTGATTGAGCTGGTTAAAAGGGACAGGCCAGATCACGTTTTATTAGTGACCTTTAATTTGATTTGGTTTTCCACGGGATTATGTATGCCCGGTTCTGATCCCTTCGGTCTCGTTTTGAGTGCTCAGAAACATGATCACGTGAATGCAATTCTGCCCAGTAACTGACGTATCGGTGATGCTCTATATGCTCCCATTAAAACGACGTCGAGCAGGCGTTAGTTGCATTAGTTTCGATTTGGAATGATTGAGAGCAGAATGGTTTGAAAATTACTTTTTGATTCAACAGAAACTGACGAATAAGTATTTTTTGATTGCATGTAAAATATAGTGCTAGAAGTGCCACCCATTAAAATCTTTCATCTATTCATCTAAAAGAACCTATACCTACCCAATTTCATTCAACAAAAACACAATTCATGTGGCTATAACAAATATTCAGCTAGCTGATATTTACCAAAAGAATTGGAATGAGACATTTAATGTTCAAGGAGTTTATTGGAGGGATCATGAGGTCCTTTCGTTTGCATAAAAAGTGTAGCACTTTTCAACACTCGATTTTAGTATTCGTTTGCTGATTGAATTTTCACCAGTGTAGAGGAGGTGTAGTTTATCTACATCTCCTTTGGACTATGTGTAGATAAACTACACTTCCTCTACACTGGTGTAAATCAAATCGAGTGTAGAAAAATGCTACACTTTTTATGCAAACGAAAGGACCTACTATGAGTTGAAATAACTGCTGGGTTAGTCTTGAATCTAACCCTTTAATCAGTTTAATTAAATATCAATGGGTGTTCTTCGGAAAAATTCAACATGATCACGTCTGATGCCAAAACATTTCAATGCAAATTTTCCAGACCGACGTCTATGAGACGGTATTCAAGTGTGTTGTTAGACCGTCATTCCTTCACCATAATCATGTGTTTCAAATATATTTTGAATTCATTATCGTTTCGTTACAAAGTTCGATTATAAGATAGGTAGGTGGTATAAGCTGAAAACTGTGTTGAAGTTCTTGTTGGGGAGACATAGAGCGTAAGCGATACATTTATATATTTATATAATTGGACACGATTAAACATTGAGTGGGACCATGCACGCAGTTGTGATTTTCAAAACTGCGATCTCTTCAAATATTAGCTATTTATAGCGAACATTCTGCTTCAGATATCACGATGGAGAATAACAGACAATGAGAAAACAGATAACACCCCGAAGACTTTTTAATGACATTCAATACACCTCAAAATATTTTTGAAGCTTGTATCGATCCTCACAGCTGGCTATTTACAAAAGCATCTCCCGAAGCATTAGAATTCTTCAGAAAATTTTCATTTTGTGACATGAGTACAGAGTGCACTCAAGAATTTTTACATAATGATTCTTAAAATATTGAAATTTTATACTAAAAAGTATTTGTAATATCGAAAATTCTTCAATGACATTTTACAGACAACACAACTTACCTATTTAGAAGACGTGCCTACGTTTCCAAAAACAAAATGAAGACAAGAAACTATTGAACAAAATGAATGAATGTCATAATTTGGCCACTTTTTTTTTTAAATTGATCGGATAATCTGTAGTACAAAATAATCTTGCATCTTTGGACGATACGAATAGTTGTGTGAAAATGAATGACACACAAACATCATGAAAGAATTGAAATTCGCTGACTAAAAATATTTTGTTTTAGTTACAAAATAGTATTGTAGTTATAATTTCCTTTTAGTTTTTTCGAAATAGTTCAATGAAATCGTTTCTATTTTTTGTTTCCAAATAGATGAAGCTGGCTCTGAAATTGGCTAGCGAAAGATGTCTTGATTTTTTTCTTGATTCAACAATTTTGATTTTTTTGTATGAAAATTATTACACACTATCCCCATAAAAGAATGCCAAATGGATGATTTTTCTAATTTCACACTCTGTAGGTAATCGGCTGGCAAAAAACATCTCGATCAAGTTACATAATATTTTTCCATGTTATCTTTGTTTCTTTTTTTATTTAAATGTTTTGATTTTTTTGCGATTATATTATGTCAGCATATTTTCTTACAATTCTTAACCAGCTGTGAGAAAACGACAGTAATGGACACGAGACAAAAATACAAATAGGTAGATACCATCATGACCTCGGAGACTGAGCTGATACTGAGGACGTACATCGTGACCCCCACCTCGACAGGCGGGCCTGTAATGTTAAACAAGTAAGTCCATCCGAGGAAACCAAATCAAACTCCTGATTCAACGAATGGACGTGACACCACTTGCCCGGCAACTTTCGAAGTTGAAAATGAACTTTTCAGAAATCAGGAATTGTCCAAGGAAGTTGTTAATGAAGATTGTTGACTTAGGACTGACATATAATTGGTTTGGTAGGTATTTAATGAAGGGTCATTATTCGCATTCAACTTTTGAAACTCGGATTCTAAAGAGCAAACGGAAGGTAGCCTAGAATGTTCAGTGAAAATTGTATTGTAGAACTGTTTTATGGTATTTTGGGTGTGTTGCCAAGAACATATTGAAAATACAGAATTTGGAACGAAAATTGTCTATCAATCCAACCCACTGAATGCTCTGGTCTGTTACCATTTTTCGCTACTTCTGCAGGAAATGCATATGACTCTATGAGGGTTGACCTGCAATAGTCAATATTTTGTTGCCCTAATTTGCCCTCTATTATCGGTACTTAGGATGGGGTGCTGTATCTACTGGCTGTATGTCTTATCTTATTTTCATCAGATGCAAAGGAAGACGTACTTTTCCAATTTCAACATGATATTGCACGTCCTATTTGCAGAGGGTTATGCCATGTTTGACGAAGAAATTTCTTGCCTTCCTTTGTGACATAATTTCCTTCTCACAGAATATTTAATCCACAAATACAGTTGTGGATCTGCCCAAAAAAGCTTTCTTCTGTAGCAATTCGTAATTATATAGATTGTAGATCTCCAAGGGGATTGCGTTGCACTACAAGCTTAAGATCTATTGCATCCCCCATCAGAGCTGTTTTCGACATCCAGTTCTAGAGTTCCAATGAACTCCAGTATCTGGGATGGCTTCCATGAGAACCTTCTAGCTCCTGCAATTTACTCGTCCAAAGCATTTTTTGTGTTGACTAGCAAGGGCGAAGGATTCTGTCATCAGGTGATCTGAATTTTCATCCTTCTCCCCACAGAATTTTACACTTATATCTGTTGCTTAGTGGATCATCATATGGCAGCATGATGACAAATCTCCAGGAAAATGCTATCACACAGCTGCTCTGAAATCTGCATTGATCTTATAAATCAGGTCATTTTGGGCATACCAGAATAAGTATTTTGAAAACCTCTACAGTTTTTGAAGCTTTTCGGAAGATATAAAATAGTGTGTGTGTTAGTTATTAGTCATGTTCAAAAATGTTAACCCCTCATTAAACAACTAGATGTCAACCAGATTTTTAGGATCGAAAGTTTGGTCCATATACACGATATATGTTTTCTTCGAATTCGTTAAGGGACCAGTTGATGCCACGTATTCTTCGTTACCCTCAACCTGCCCACCTGCTCGATCCATGCATATTCGAGCTTGGAAACAGGAGATACACTAGGTATATCATTGTCCATCTTAGATATATACCATCTGGACCTCAGACAGAGAACTGATGCTCAGCACGTACATTGTAACTCCCACCTCTACAGGGGAGCCTGCAAGCCAATAACCACAACATAACAACAATTCCACAACCCCCAGACCGCCAAGCGCTGGGAGAGGACATGCGGAAACGTGTCACTAAGTGTATTCTAACAAGTTTTGAGCGTGAGATCCAGGAAAAACAGACAAGTGAACAAGATATAATGAAATTATCACTCGGAAGTTTGATTTGTGTAAGGGTTCCGCATCTTAAAATCAAGTATACACTGTAGTTCACCCTGGTTCAATGTGTTCCAAGGTTGGCATTAGGCGTTGTTCATTTAAAACTATTCTTAAGATGAATGTGAGTCATAGTAGCCACCATCCATCAATGGAACATTGTGCTATTATAGTGTGAAGCCTGGATTGGCTGTAGGTGCTTCTTCGAAGCAGTTGAAGGCTTATATTGTGAGTGAGTATATTAAAATTTTTGCTGTTTAACCTGGACGAACATTAGTGTAGACTTGATCCAGTCATCTATTCACGCCTACAACAAAGTCTGTTTTTGAATCAACATATTCGTTTAACAGCATAATTATTATATCAGTATGATGAATATGAATATCAACCTTCAATCAAATTCAATTCAATAATAGTTATTCAGCAGAAAAGTCTACTTCATCATTGATCATTTCATCTTTTTTTTCTCAAAGGAATGAATTCCAGGAATATTCAGAATACTTTTTTCTCATTGCTTATTGCTATTCTTCATCTTCTGTAATCTGTGTTTAATTGTTTAGAAGTATATCTTATAGTAATACGAGGATTATTTTTTTAAATTCTTCATTTTCATTTTCAAAAATTATGAGTGTGGGTTTTGGTTTTGTGTTTGGTGTAGAAACATTATCGATTATCACTTTGTAAATCTTAATTTTCTACAGTTTATTAAACGAATAATTTTTCATGTGTATGATAACTAAAATGAAATTGGGAAATTTATCTTTGTGTCGGCAGTTCTCTGAATGTTTTCAAATGTAGGTATTAAGTTGGCAATATACAAGCAGTATCAACAGCAACTTTGTCGATTGAAGGTTGTGGAAATTAAATTCTGGATATTTTCAAGTTATACGCTACGGAACCCTTTTATTACAGATAAGCATTTGACTCATTTTTGTTAATCCCATCTGTTATTTCATTCGATCCGAGCTCCATTTCAATGTTATTATGAAGTTAGGTACCATTTTAACTTCTGAAAGTGAGCTTATGCTCAAGACGTACATGGTGACTCCTACTACAACTGGTGGACCTGAAATAATGTTTACCAAACCGATTTATAATCACTTGTTCAAGCAGAGATGGATAAATTGCAATCCTTTCACTGATTAATGATTGAATATTCTCGGTGCATTATGAATTCTTGAAAAATGTTACCTAATTTCTATGGTATTTATTATTGTTGGTATATGTTTGAGGAACATGTTATCGTGTCAGTTTTTGAAAGAGAAGTGAATTTTTACTCGAGTTTTTTCAGAGATCATATCATAACGCGATGAGATTCTTGCAGAATATTTGCCACTTCTTCAGATTTTTGATTCAAACAAGTTTTTAATGTCCCCATGATCGAAAATTCTACCAAGGATATAAACCTAGATTAGACTTAACTGGCGTTAGAGAAATGACCTTGCTGATTTATTTCGATTACGCATCTTATATTGAGTTTGAATAGAGTGTCTCTGTGTTTTGTGGTTTCTTTACCCTCCTTACTTCACTTCATAGACAGAGCACATGTCAATGTTAGAAACAGTTTGTTTGAGTTTTAATCTGAGTGTAAGTAAGCAGAGTTCATCACCGTTTGGTGAAATTGGCCCTTAATGAATATAAAGTATTTAGTTCTTGAAAGAAGGCTGCATTTTCCATAAGAATTGGCCTTCTGGATACTCGAAGAAACAGTAGACACTACTGCGTAATCCAAAACTAGCTGAATTTCAAAGAGACTATCTTTGTTATCTTAATTTTTTTTTTGAAGATGTCTTCAATTCATGTTTTCTGAAAATGTCGTCATATTTCAAACTCAAGGAAATGAATGTTCTGGATCGTGAAGTGATAGGTTTAATTTCAAACTTTGACCTCATGTTGAGTAAATCTTGACAGAGTGTATATAAATTCATGAAATGCTTAAGAGTTTTTGTGCTGATCAAAGTTTCAACCGCATTTAGTGATCCTAAAGGCAATATCAAATCATTGAATTGTCTGAGAACTAAGTAATTATTTCAGATGATACAGCTACTCAATTTCGTCAGACATACAATTTTATTTACTCGAGTGAAAATTTTCATTGTCTGAATTATAGAGCTTGTATTTTACAGTAAGATTGTAATGGTCGTATCAATTTATGAAGCAATACCAATATTTGAATTTAATTTGTGTCAACAAGGGACGCACGTCGATGTACGTATACAGTATATTATGTAATATCAAATGAATACCATGAAATTTTCATGTTATTTCTAAAGGCCATAATATGAACACGGAATTAATTTTAATAAAAATTAATTTGGTTGTGGCAGCATGTTTCTATGATATGAGCAATTTATATGAAAATTAAATTATGTAGGATATGTTCGATTATTTCCTTTTCAGTTCAGCATTCAGTAGAGTGAAGCTGATATCAATGGAAAATAGTGTCCATAGGATGTTTCTATAGTAAAATATGGAACATTTATCTGAAACTGATATTATTTATATAGTTAGTTATAGGTAGTTCTACCTATTCCTCCGATACAACCACAATCTTCAATTCAAAAGGATTTTAGTCTAGTATTGAAATAATGATGAATAAGTATTGGGTTGAAGATGGTTTGAATTCTTCTAAAAATTTTACATATTCTCGAAAATCAATGAAAAATTCTTTCGATTCTGTAAAAATATTGAACAACCGAGCTCTAGATTGATTTTCAAGAATGTTCTGGTTGTATTGTTACTTTGTTTCAGATAATAAGAACTACTATCTGAGAGACTTTTATTCGCTTGGAAAGTTTGAATTTTCACTAAGTGATCATTTTTACCATTCAAACCCAAAGTATGGGATTTCACCTCATATTTCGAGTTTTGTGAGACCAGCAACAACATTTTTGGGAGATGAAACTATAAACCTAAACATGGAGGAATAAAAACGACAGTTATATTTCTTGGGGAAATTTTTACTTCAAAAAAATCAACTGGGGTTTGCTAACAGACAGAAACCAATACAAAAACCAAACTTTCAACAGAGTAATATGGAACGACTGATGCGAAAATTCATGAATAGCATGAACGACTTTCACAAACTTTTCCCATTGACGAAAATATACCGTTCGCATGCTTATTGAAATTTGAATCGCAATTTCACGGGTACTATGCGTACCCTCATTATGAATCCGGGTTTGTACAGGTAGGCAAGACCTGATTATTAATTTCGAATTAATTTTACTTCAGAATTTTCAGACGTCCTGAGGCGCTGCATGAAAACCTCATTTAGATGTTCCGAGTAGATACCACGGATACTTTCTTATTATTCCTGCGTGGGAGAAATGGCAACACATCCGAGTAGATCATTAGTGGAACCTGAAAATACGTCTTGTACATCTCCATTTATTGAGGTATCCCTTGAAGTTCCAAGGGGAAAAAACTGGATCCGGATTTCCGGAATTGTCAGGAATTGAAATGGGGGCGAAATGCAGGAGAGGGAAGATAATGGCTCATCTACCTCCGAAGGTTCCGTTCTGAGATGATTTTCTCGAAAATTAGGATGAGTGTAATTTGTTTGAACAGATAATTCTATTGGAGATTGATGTACCTACTATAATCAACTGATCCTAACTGGTAAACTCAGTTAGTTTGAAGTATTGAGTTTATTCTTCATCACTGATAATACTTGCGTATTATTCTTCTAATCTTTGGTTGATGACAATGTATGGTTAAATGAAGACTGAAGTATAAAAATGCAAAATTACTATTTTTCAATGATTCACTATTTTGATAGTTATTTTTGTACAGGGTATCTGCCAGAAAAACACACTCTACCTCACTTTCGAAACTATAGAAATTACAGAAGAAATAGTTCAATAAAAGTAGGTCCGGATAAATCAATAATTTTTTTAACGCAATATAGCAAACTGATATATACTTGTACAAATACAAGGGGTGAATATCACACAACCTTTGGGTAGAGTTTAAAAAGACATTTTGCGTCTTCAAGAACTTGTAAATCTTCTCGAGGAATGATGTTCCAAGTGGCTTATCAAAATCATTCCTGACAAAAACGCAGCAATTCTTTCCACCCGCAGAGATGCTCGACTTTCAGGAAATGTCCGCTGGATGTTGGGTGCGCAACTCAGATTGGAAATAAACTGCTCCACAAGAGTTAGGGATATCGTATTCAATCGTTTTTGAAAGTATGTAATCTTCCAGAAAATCACTGTTAAATCATTTAAAACTCAATAGCAATTTGAATCGATCCGATAAAAATCATTATGAGACATTTCGTCAATCAGGTCGCCTTTTTCCTGAAGTTTGGTTCTTTGCTTATGCTTCATGAATGTTTTTATTTTGAAATGAAGTCAGTTTATCAACGGCTTCGATTTGAAACGAGTTTTCTGAAAATGCCAAGACGTAAATTAACAAACGCTGAGGCTAATAGGGCTATCGGAATGTTACAAGGTGGCCTAACTCAGGTTGTTGTAGCGGAAAGGCTCCAAGTCAGCCAAAAAGTGATATCTCGACTTTGGAATAGGTTCAGGGAGACAGGTTCCGTGTTGGAAAGACCAAGGGTTGGTGGGTGACGAAAAACAACACCTGCTCAGGATCGTTTCATCACCGTTTCGGCGAGAGGAAACCCTACATCTACGTGTAGAATGCTACGGAATACTCTTCAAAATGCAGATGGGGTCCAAGTTTCCATCGAAACCATCAGACGACGTTTGAGAGAGGTGAATCTAGGTTCTAGACGTCTATTAAGAGGAGTTCCATTAACAAGTGACTATAAGCGTCAAGGCATTATATCAATTGGAACTATCAATGGCGTAGTGTCCTTTTCATTAATGAAACCAGATATGGGCGATTTTCAGATTCTCGAAGAATAAGGGTATGGACAATCCCACGCATACCCAGTAATCGTCGCTATGTCCAAGAAGTCCATCCATTCCGAGGGGGTAGTGTTATGATATGGGCCGGGATATGTTTCAACGGGCGCACAGATCTACACATTTGTCTTGGGAATATGACTGCCTTACACTATAGGGAGCATGTCATTGACAATGTTGTGTCAAATTTTCACGCTGCTATTGGTGAAACTTTTCAATTTCTAGACGATAACGCTAGACCGCACCGTGCAGCCATAGTTGAGAATGCACGCAAGGAGCTTGATATTCCACATTTACCAATACCTCCGCACTCACCAGATTTGGATTGCATAGAACATTCATGGGATAATCATCAACCTACCCCAGAATCCTTAAATGATCTAAGAGAGCTTCTACCTCGTTTATGGAACCAAATTCCTCAAGAAATGTTCAACAACTTCGTGTGTAGTAAGCAAAGAAGATGTCAAGCTGTTATTGATGCCCGTGGAGGCCATACATTGTATTGATAGTCTTAAAATGCTTGAATTCTCTGGGAATAAAATTTTGTTATTTTACCCGATTTTTTTTAACCACCCTGTATACGCTGCAGACCTACAGGCTAAAATTAACTTGCAACTTGAAGTCATATTATTATGAATTTTCATCACAAAAACCTTATTTTAACTATATTTTTTTGCAATTTAAGTCAATATCCCTAACTCATGTGGAGCAGTTTATTTCTTTGTAAACTACGCATGACCATCTTCAATGCCCCCTGGTTCGTTAGCAATGGTAGTCAAACCTACCATCATTGAAGGAGTTTCTTCATGTAACCAAACTAGGCAAACAAGCCCTTGACTATGACGATTCCTCCTCACGATACAAGCGTTATAAGTTTTATTTTCAAGATGGTCAGTGATTTAGATTTCCTTTTCACAAATTCAGTCCTACAAGACAGCTCGATGTGCCCACTGAGTCTTCTCAGAAACTTTTTGATGTTTTTGATCTCTAGCTTCTCATATAAGGCAAAGTCCTTTTATGGCAGACACCCTGTACATATCACTGTGAAAAATTTTGCACAATACAGAAAATTTAATTGTCGATGTCATGTCAAGAGAATTTCAAGAAAGATATGTGAACACTTAACTTCAACATATTTTTCTTGATTGAGAAAACAATTGAACTGAATAAAACATGACACAGTGACACCAAGAAACCATAGTGACAATACCATCTTCATTTAAATTAGTCAACGGTGGATACAACCTGTTTCAGACACAACGAACAAGAAAATTACCTGAAAATCTATTCAGTTCGTCATCAGAATTGAACTGTGAGGACTTTCACTGGCACGCCATAAGTTTTCGGTGAAAAAACCGCCTTTCGGCATCATCAAAGGCTAGAGGCTGCTTTGATCGATTTAAAATCTCTACTGAAGCAAATTGTGACGCAATCGTTTCAGTCTTATCCCGGGAAAAAGGAGGATGTTCGGCGATTCGTGTAGCTCAAAATTGGGATGACAATTTCAATTAATTCCGGAATATTGAAACAATAACTAACTAATGAGGATGGAACGGAAAATGATTGATGGGGCGGGCCCTGCAGTAACTGTCGTAACGAAATTTACTGAAATTTATCGAGCGCTCTGGCGATGAAGGGTTTTCTTTGTTGGCACTGATGAGATGCGAAAATATAGTTTTCACTTCCTGGAATAAATACTGTGTCAGATTCCGAGGAATTCATTGCAACACCAAACTAGTTATGCGAAACCATTCAGAAGTTTTGCAGCAATTATTTTATTCGGTACTACTCATATGGAATAACTCAGATAAGATTTCATTCAGAACACCAATATGGCCTACTTCGAGTTCATCATCAATAAAGCAAATACTTTACTAATAATGAACTCCAAGTAGGCCTAATTTCCTATCCTAAGAAATATGTATACCAAATACTATAATTGTTGATAGCAAAATGCTACTCTTATTTCAATATGATTAGTTGTTTACTATTTCGTAGAAAATACTAGGATGAGTAATTGTTCATTTCAAACAACGCATCATTTCTTGTAAAATGGAGGAGTTTGTTCTGCACAATCTTCGAGGACTGGAGGGTAGTTCAATGCTTTTAAATGGCAACCCTAACTTCTTGAATTTCAGTTATTTGAAATAAAAATTTAACTGTTCGAACATTTTTATACAACATATACCGAAGATTGGAAATATTTAGCATTACTTTGTACTCACTCTATAGTGTTATATTGAGGTTTAATTCTGATTGTGTAGAAAGTTTTAATTCTTATTATCTTCTTGAGTAATACTCTGTTTATTTTTATATTCAGATATTCGATTATATGAATTCAAGTAATAAACGTTCAACTTTTTTTATACTATCATATACCGAAGATAGGAAATATTTAGCATTACTTTGTACTCACTCTGTAGTATTATATTGAGGTTTAATTCTGATTGTGTAGAAAGTTTTAATTCTTATTATCTTCTTGAATAATACTCTCTCTATTTTTATATTCAGATATTCGATTATATGAATTCAAGTAATAGTTAATAACGTTCAACTTTTTTTGTTCTCAATATTACTTTTTTGGTGAAATAGTGAATACGCTGATATATCGGTATTCAGCATTTAATCACTTAAAGGCAGTTCAATGAAATTAGGCCAAAGTTTTAGAACGCAGAGTGATGATGTGTCTGTTATGAGATTTTTATAGATTTTTCTCTCGTGGTTTAGTACCCACCTGAAGTACAACAGAAGGACTGAAAAATTTGAGTTTTTGTATTTCATTATTTTTATAAGTGCTGAGACCTTGTGAAAACCAATGGTGGGTACAGAAAGAGTTCACGATCACGTGAACGCCATCTTCCAATCAGATTGGTCCTTTTCTTAGGTCTTAATTTTTAGTAACTCTGCATAAACCCACAATACGAATCATTTGTGTCAGATACACCGAAATGAAGTATTGGATATGTAAAAAATATTGAATTATTTTTTGAATCAAATATTCAGAAGCCGTCCCACAAGAATCTCTTCGAGTAAAAATTCATACAGTTCATATTATGATACACGAGAAATAAAATGAATAGTTTCGAAAAGAGTCGACGAATTCATGCAATTGAAAGATGAAAATTTTATGCCCTCTGGGAGAATTGGGATGACTTGGTTGCTAGCAAATTGAAATAACAACGTTACAATTGAATCAATTCATCGTTTCAAAATACAGAAGGGGAAATAATACATTGTCGTTGAATATGTAAATGAATTGCGCATTCAAATCGATTCAGAAATACTTAGAAGACGTTTAGCTCCTACTCAACGTTGCTCTTGAATCGGAAATTTGAATTAATACAGTTGAATACAATTCATGCAGTGTCAATTTGAAAAAGGACCACCTGTAATATCTCGGTCCCCATGCAGTATCAGAAAAAATGGAAAAGGAGGTGAACTTTGGTTCGTAGGGGGACATTTATATGGTTGGTTTCAATCAATTTGTATCAAACCTCTGAGTGTGATTACACCCCTAAAATCTCAAATTGGAAGGGGGGTTGAATGATACCTTGTTTTGAAGGTAATTTGATTGCCATTTCGAAAATGACATACACTTAACCTTTTTTTTTGTTAGTATGTACTGCCCAAAAATAAAAATAAAAGAGTGAAAAAGTTACGACAGCCAACATAAAAATAAGGAAAAACTTTTTACTATAAGAGATTGTCAAAATGTTGTCAACGATTTTGTAGACTAAAATATGATCTATTTTCTCTTCGGTTCTTACGTTTCGGATCTGCTCGAAGGAATAATAGATACGTTAATAACAGTTGTTTTAGATTTAGAGAATCAACTTGGAGGATAGCGCAATATTCTTCCACTTCCACATATTGGCTATGATTCGCTGATCATTTCCAAAAAGAATGGATTGGTAGAAGAGGGCCAACTGAATGACCACCAAGCTCCCCTAACTTGACACCCTC